>NC_079890.1:15119883-15410601 GCF_024868665.1 Triplophysa rosa | reverse complement strand
GGTCTCAGGCTCCTCAGAATTAAGGTGAATGAATGATGCACGCCGTCTCCCTTTTATACCCGGATGTCCGGGGCGGAGTCCGGCATGCAAATTTCATTTGCCAATTTTCATTGGCCTTTTCTAAGCAGTCGGAAACGATTGGTTCTCAGGGACGAAACCCATCTGTCGGTTCGACACAACTATTCTATCTAATATATATTCTAGATTCCCTTATTTAAATAGATTTATTTAATATTATAAATATATTATATAATAAAAATATTTAAATATATTGTGTCCGTTTCCTGGACAGGGATTAGATACAGCCAGAACTAGTGAAATTAGTACATTTAAGTGTTTTTTACAAACATGCATTACAAAAAAACATCACTTGTGTGCATTTTAAAACAATGGCGTGGATGTGTTTTACAATATGTCAGTGCAAGCTGTAATAGTTTACTCTAACACTGTGTCTGCACCGGAGGCAACAGGTGCGACATGACATGACTGTCATGGCTCTGCTTCATTTAGTCATGTTTTTCTTGGTCCTGTAGCAGAGCCATGACAAAGCCTTTGGTTATGTGTGGAGGGAAACATATTGTTGTCCTTTTGACAATAATATACGTTCTCTCCAGTGTCTCGTCATTGGCCCCGCCCCTCTCGTTTCTTGTATTGCTTTCCTCTCGTGTCTTATGTTGCACACCTGCCCTCGCTCGTTATCCCTCGTTTGTCTTTCCAATATATACCCTCATGTTTCTTTGTCCTGTGCTCGTGGATTGTACTGTGTTTGGTGTGTGTCGTGTGACCCCGCGTCTCAGCCTTGCCTTGCCTTGCCTTACCTTGTCCTGTCCGTGAACCTGTTTAGTGAAGTGAGTTGTTTTAGTGGTCTTTGGTTCTTGTTTTGCCCCATTGTGGGAAGTTTTTCTTTGTCTTTTTCAAGTGTTTTTGGTTATTGTGTTTGTCCCCCATTGGGGGGGTTTATTTTGTGTTTTTAGTTGTGAAATAAAGTCTTTTGTTATCCCTGCAGAGGAGTCAGTTAAGGACTCCTTCCCCAGCTGCCATCTGACCTCCTCTCACCCCGGTCTGGTTTCCATCCCGGAGGGCGGCATGGTGGGTACCCTCACCCTGGGAAACTACGCATCTTCCGCCTCACCCCCTGCAGTCTCTTCTCCACCAACCAGCCTTGGTGGCAAGCGGGGGAGATGGGAATCCTGGGGGTCCACGTCTGAAGAGTCCCAGCCGGAGCTAGCCACGCCCTCCACTGCTGCCTCGCAGCCGACCACAGGCCATGCGGTTCGGTTGAAGAAGAAGAGGCAGCGGAGGGGGGCGCGGACTCCTGAACAGCCTGTGTCCAGTCCTTTGCCCAGTCCTTTGCCCAGTCATGTGTCCAGTCCGGTGCAGCCGGCGTCCGGTGGTCCAGCCGGCGTCCGGTCCGGTGATCCAGCCGGCGTCCGGTCCGGTGGTCCAGCCGGCGTCCGGTCCGGTGATCCAGCAGGAGTCCGGTCCGGTGCAGCCGGCCTTCCAGCCGGCGTCAAGCCCTGTCCAGCCGGCCTTCCAGCCGGCGTCAAGCCCTGTCCAGCCGGCCTTCCAGCCGGCGTCAAGCCCTGTCCAGCCGGCCTTCCAGCCGGCGTCAAGCCCTGTCCAGCCGGCCTTCCAGCCGGCGTCAAGCCCTGTCCAGCCGGCCTTCCAGCCGGCGTCAAGCCCTGTCCAGCCGGCCTTCCAGCCGGCGTCAAGCCCTGTCCAGCCGGCCTTCCAGCCGGCGTCAAGCCCTGTCCAGCCGGCCTTCCAGCCGGCGTCAAGCCCTGTCCAGCCGGCCTTCCAGCCGGCGTCAAGCCCTGTCCAGCCGGCCTTCCAGCCGGCGTCAAGCCCTGTCCAGCCGGCCTTCCAGCCGGCGTCAAGCCCTGTCCAGCCGGCCTTCCAGCCGGCGTCAAGCCCTGTCCAGCCGGCCTTCCAGCCGGCGTCAAGCCCTGTCCAGCCGGCCTTCCAGCCGGCGTCAAGCCCTGTCCAGCCGGCCTTCCAGCCGGCGTCAAGCCCTGTCCAGCCGGCCTTCCAGCCGGCGTCAAGCCCTGTCCAGCCGGCCTTCCAGCCGGCCTTCCAGCCGGCCCCTAGTCCGGCAGCCAATCCGGCCCCGGGGAGACCCCCAGGGTCAAGGACTGTTCCCCCCAGGACTCCTCCTAAGTCCCCTTGGACTACGCACCCTCAGGTGCAGCCGGGGACTGGGACTTCTCCCCACCCCCATGGACTGCCCCCTATGGGCTCTGGTTTGGCCCCCCCCCCCTCCCATGTTTGTTGTTTTTATTGTCTCACCCAAGTCCCTTTGTTATTCTTGCTTGTCTGCCTCTGATTTTGTTTTCCATGTTTTGTCTGTTTTTGTCACTGTCTCAGTTGGTCTTGTCTCGTCCGTCTACCCCTTGGTGAGCACCTGAAGGTGCTCATTAAAGGGGGGGCTTCTGTCATGGCTCTGCTTCATTTAGTCATGTTTTTCTTGGTCATGTAGCAGAGCCATGACAAATCCTTTGGTTATGTGTGGAGGGAAACATATTGTTGTCCTTTTGACAATAATATACGTTCTCTCCAGTGTCTCGTCATTGGCCCCGCCCCTCTCATTTCTTGTATTGCTTTCCTCTCATGTCTTACGTTCCACACCTGCCCTCGCTCGTTATCCCTCGTTTGTCTTTCCTATATATACCCTCATGTTTCTTTGTCCTGTGCTCGTGGATTGTACTGTGTTTGGTGTGTGTCGTGTGACCCCGCGTCTCAGCCTTGCCTTGCCTTGTCCTGTCCGTGAACCTGTTTAGTGAAGTGAGTTGTCTTAGTGTTCTTTGGTTCTTGTTTTGCCCCATTGTGGGAAGTTTTTCTTTGTCTTTTTCAAGCGTTTTTGGTTATTGTGTTTGTCCCCCATCGTGGGTGTTTATTTTGTGTTTTTAATTGTGAAATAAAGTCTATTGTTATCCCTGCACTCACGCCTGCCTGCAATTGGGTTCTCCACCTCGTATCCGTGACAATGACAACCTGCTTGTTCTTAAAGGTGTCATGAATTGGCCTTGTTTCTTGTTTTATACTGTTGTATGAGGTCTACTTATGACGTTTGCGTGGTATTTACATTAAAAAACATCAAAATCAATAAGTAATAGGCTATTTCTACCCGGGTTTTGGGCATGCCGCATTGAAGACTTGGAAGTAAACGCCCACTGCTATGATTGGATAGCAGTTTGCGTAGTAAACTTAGTTGGAGCCTTCTGTGAATTTGGTTAGACATGTAATGCTAGGATACACATTTAGTATTAATATTAATATTAATACATAAGTAATAGTATTAAATTACCTCCCCACATCTGTATTTCATGTGACGCATTCGCACAGGATAAGTGAAGCCTGTGATTTTACTAAAATTTACTGACTTATTTCCCGGATGTGATGGCAAGGCTTTGCGTATAGTTTGTATAGCCTATAGTTGTATGGTGTTTAGTGATATATGACCATACATGTCAGCATTTAAGACCTGTGAACCGGACAGAAAATCACCGCGATCGTGGGTCTCAAATGTTATAGTTTTCATGATAAATAAACAAACGGCAGACTCCCAGGCAAAACGACAGTGTTGGCAGGTATGGATATAATAATTAGAGATGCACCGATTGCAGTTTTCTTTGCTGATTCCGGTTTCCGATTTTATTACAAGTGAAACCTGCCGATTCCGATTTTTGCCGATTCCGATTTTCTATCCACAAACTATAATTGACAGTATACTGTATATAAAACCATATTAACTTTTCTTCAATACACTTTTTTTTATTACATAAATGATTGAACATTACAATTTCCCCAAATTTACCTAAATGCAGTTCTCCAAGCTGCATTAAATTACAGAATCTTCTCTTTCCCAAACAACTCTTAAATTGACGAACTCTGTGACTGAAAAGAAGTACAAATAATAAAATATAACCAAACATTTCATTAATTTACCTTTTTCATTTTTGTACTCATCTCACAAAAGTCTAAGATAACAATAAAATACTTTATTCTTGTCTGTTTCTGTTCATGAAACTAACATTGCTTTATTTCATTTTTTCTGAAATATAAAATAAATTGTCTTTATCTTGGGTCTGTATTAAAAGAAGTGGGTTGATTTTTGCTGCAACTTCAATAAAAAAGTGAGTGAATTCTACTCTAAAGATGTATATGTATTTGCAGTTTTTTGTTAGTAAAGAACTCAATCAGATATATATAACATATATTGGTTGATTTATTCATTTTTTTATATTTTGGATTTTTAAGAACAAGTAGAAGTCGTGTTGAATGTCATTTTACCTAGGTGAAATGACCACAGTTTTAACGTAAGACAAGCAATCAGGTTGAGTGGAATTTACGTTTGTTTTACACAGAGTGAATGACTTCAACATGAGTTTAGCATGTGTCAGAGTTTAGCATGATGCTAATAGCATCACTGTTAGCATACATACCCCATGTAGACGGAGCAGCGAGAGATGAACTACAGTGCACCTTTTTGTCTGTACAGTACATGATGCGTGTGCACGCGCGTGCAGTCAGCGGAAATGAGAGATGCGCGTCAGTCAGCAGAGACACACATGCAAGTATAAACGAGCCGTGAAAGACAGGCTGTGCGCGCGCAAGTTTACATGTTTACTTGCGGCTTTGAGTGTACTGAAGGATGTGACGTTCTTGCCCGCATCACGGGCAACAGAAGATCGGCTTGGAATCGGCGAGACGTGAGACTGACCGGCCGGTCACCGGTCCGGCAGATCATACAAAAAACCATCCGATTCCGATCTCTGGCCGGTCAATCGGTGCACCTCTAATAATAATAATATCAAAACACTTCAAAACAGCCTCCATTTTTCGCAAACGGTGGATAAAATCTTGAAAAATGATATATGAGCCCAGCAAATCACAGAGATGCAGATTCGCACGGGACTAATATTATCACAGGACCTCGGTGTTCGTATGGTAGGTAATTTGTGGGGGAATTTTTACTTTACAAATTACAGACATGACCAATTCGGATTAAGATCACAGACAACCTTTACAATTATTACAAATGAGGTCCCCAGGTAATACTAATCCCGTGCGAATAGGGCTGTCAGGGCATATCAAGCAATCTCTAACAAAGCAATAGTGACGCATAGTACAAATATGTTTTACTCACATAAGATTGCTGCTCCATTCCTATAGGATCCATTATGGACGGCACAGCGCTGCTTTTTAATTTTAGTCTCTCCGCAAATCCAGCGTCGACTTGTGCCTTGTTCACAAAGGAATCTGTGGTGAAATGAAGCGAACAAACACTCAATGTTTTACCCACGTGAGCTGGAACGTCTTTAAAAATAAACTTCAACCACGCATTACTAATGTCGGACTCCGAAGGAAGATTATGCAGCGACTGTGTTCTTCCACAACCAGGCACTGCACAATATTTTGCGATCTTTAACGGCATGTTTATTGCTTGCTTGCTCGCTCTATCTGGTTCCGCGCAACTTGTGTTACTTCAGTACTGTCATGCGCGAACCAGTGGGCGGGGCTAGAGAAGTAGTCGTTGATATTCTCCTGTGGAGGCGGTGTTCAACCTATCTAGGACCTGCCATTCGCTGGGCCTGGTGTCAATAACAGTTGTAATTTCAGTAACAAGCAGAGGTGGGTAGAGTAGCCAAAATCTTTACTCAAGTAAAAGTACAAGTAACTAGAGAAATTGTTACTCAAGTAAAAGTAAAAGTCACTACTTTAAAAATTACTTGAGTAAAAGTAAAAAAGTATGCAATGAAAAAACTACTCCAGTAGCTAGTTACTTAGTTACTTTGTATCTGATTATATAGGCCTACTACATAAAATTAATATTAACGCCAATATTTTAATATTACATTTTAATCAATATTTTTAATCATCATAAGCAGATATCTTTGCAATATACTAGAGAGACTAAAGAATAGACAAACACAGAAGAGACAAGCATTTCTGTAAATTTCATCTAGTCCTGATGTCAATGTAGTTTACACAACTTATTTAGAATAATAGACCATGTCAAACTAAAGCATGAACTAAACTCAGAGCATTTCCTAAGATGATCTAGAACATCTGCAGTGCTCTCTTAAATGAAATACACATTTTTGAACAAAGCTCATGTTTTCTCGTGTTGTGTCACGTGTGTGTTGTGAAACGCTCTTACTTGTAAACAAACAGTAAACAGTGAACCACACGCCCATCAACAAGTTTTCTTCCTTCTGTTCTTCAAATGTATATTTCTGCAAGCCCACGTCTCTGTGTCTGACAGGTAACGCGCATGTTGCGGTGTCTGACGAACAGGTCGCGCGGGTGCGCGCATATGGCGGGCATTTATCATTGCTGGCAAACAATATGACACATTTGCAGTTTTGATTGTATAGATATAGATTAATATCCACTTCATCCAACGCTCTTTGTGTTCTGCGTGTTCTTAAGTTTCGCGCTACGAGGAGTGAGTAATCCTGCTTCAGATGATTCAGATCGTGCTGCGAACTGAACAAATCATTTGAACTGATTCATTAGCCTATTCAAATGGTTTTGCCCATTGTTCAATTAATGCTTTCAAAAGAATCGACTCAAAAGAATCGATCACTCGGGAATGCCCGTAAAAAGAGACGACAACCTTGAAATAAACAACGCGTTTTAAAAAGCATATTTTAAAATGAAGGAACGAAGGAACGTCACGCAATGTAAGTTATGTAACGAAGTAAAAGTACAGATTTTCTATTAGAAATTTACTCAAGTAAGAGTAAAAGTACACACTTTTAATTTTACTTAAAAAGTACATATTTTCCAAAATGTTACTCAAGTAAATGTAACGAAGTAAATGTAGCGCGTTACTACCCACCTCTGGTAACAAGGACGTTTTCAGTTCTAACACTTACAGGATGTTCGATTGAATACGATTCCCTCTTATATAACAAAAGCTCGGGTTAAAATTGATGTCTTAATTCCTTTAATGGATTTGTCACGCCGTGCCGCATCCGGTGTGGACAAAATTTTAAATGATAATGGGTTTTAATGCGTTTCTAATGTCTGTTGTCGTGTCGCATCCGGTGTAGTCACGGTGTAACTTTATTTTTGTCTAGAACTAGTCTTAAAGCCGATATGGCAAAAAAAAAACGTTTTCATGAAAATGTATTATTATATCATCATAACAAAAAGCATGTTATGTGCACTATGCATGTCAGTCAGAAAGTATGTGGTTCTTGGTCAAAAAAAGGTTATTCGAGTTTACTAAAATTATTAAAACATTAGTTAGTTTCGAGAAGCCAGACTGAAGGTCTGGGAACCATTGCCACTTTGAATGGCCAAGGATCGCCCAAGAGGCCATATGACCAAAAGGTAAAGCAACAAATCACATTTCGTTTTGTGACTCGTCATTTAGGGGTTTGTAAATGTTCCCACAGTGACAGACTGGTGCGCATTCATGAACGTGTCAAAAGTTACCACCAACAACAACAACGTTTATAAGTTTATACCGTGAACCTTGCATATCTTTAAGATCAGCGTTTAGTCGATCGTGATGAATTCTCATTGAACCAATGTAAAATCCGGCAGCTTACTTCTTCGATCAGACAGGTAGTGTTGTTTCCAGGCGGACCGTTAAAGGACGCGACACTCATGTCTCCCAGAAATCCTGTAGAATTCAAAACAAATCAGAGGATGACTTTGAATCTGCTGTAGTGTTTCCAATTAGGTGTCACATGCATCAGACATTCAGCTTACGATCTGCATTATTTTTTTAAAAGACTTTTAAAAAACGTATTTTAGTTTATTGCTGAGGCAACATTTCTAATATTGTTTAGACACTAAAATTAAATGCAAATAAATAAAAACTAAGCTAAAACGTTGCCTCAGAAATAAACAAAAAAAAGTTCAAGTTGAGTCACTAAAATGATTAACTATAAATAAATAAAAACAAATCTAAAACTAAAATTGAAAAAACTTTCATAGCAACATAAAAAATAAACAAATAATAAAATGACAAAAGCACATAACAAAAAAGTTCAAATTAAACTAAAATCAAGATTAATTGATTGACAATGAATATTCAAACTGAAAACAACACTATAATAACCGGCCAGAATCAGCTGAAGTGAGGACTAGACCTCATGCCATTTAATCAAAGTTCTGGATTATACTTGGTTGTTATTCGCTGTGTGTGGCCACTGGCATAGCATACAAACATAACAGCATCTTTGCCCAGAAAAAAGACTGGGCAGGCCAAAAGGATTGAATATCATGTCAGGCACTTAAAACAGATGAAAGTACATCACAGGGCTTTGGTTATGTCTCTTTATGTGAGGCCCTAATCATTTGGGAGGTGGTGGTGGTGGAGGGGGGGCGGCCCTTTCATTCCTTTAACTAATCATTTGTGGTTTCCCAATGAAGCCGGTCGGTGCCAAAGGCAGAATGCAATAAACTAGCAGGCAGTGTAGATTAATAAATGATTAATTAAGGAAAGTCCCAGGGGAGCTGCAGATGCTGTATGCAAAAATATTAATTAGTTGAAATGAGAATTAAACTAACAGGAAAACACACCAAGGTTGAAGAGCACAAGAGGGAAACGACTCCTCTAGAATGTAGCATGTCAGCAAAAAGGGATGAAGTGAGTTTCTGTTAATGATAGTAAGTCACTCAAGCTGGGAGGGAAAAGAGAGGGTAAAAGATAAAGCGGGACGCAAGAGAAGACAAGAGCTGGGAAACTTGTGGAAACTGAGGATGATAAGGAGAAGCGGGACAGTTTGCGGGAGGCATGGAGACAGAAATGAGGAGGAACAGAGGGTGGGGGGGTCTAATGAGCAACACAGAAGGTGGTTTGCAAGACTTTACGAAGATGACGCATAATATTTTATATTGTCTCCGCACATCCACCTGCTCTTTGCATGAATGTCAAGATGCTGAGCGTAATTCTTTACAGATTAAATGAGATGAGAGCAGAGCCAATTTAATCCAGTCAATTACCACTCAGTGTAGCCTACTGATTCTACATTATACCTACATACTTCATCTGTAGAATAATTATAGCACAGCCACCACCTGTCATTGGCTTTGCCTACTGCCTTGGGCTTTTTTCATGAAACCTATGTAATTAGACAGTTCCTTGCATTGGAATTTTCAACAAGAGTGCTACAAAAAAACCAATGTCTTGACAATGTCAATATCCATATTTTGTAAAAATATACTGCAACATTTTTCCATATAGCAAGCGGTAAAACAACTTAAAAAGTCTTATCTTTGAGAAGAAAATGAATGTAGAGATCTGTTTCATAAATAGCATCTCTGTAGCTTAGTATTTTGGGTGAAAACGCAATCAAATAAAAACACCCAGTGCTGGGCAACAAGCGTGAAACACAATTACAGTAATATGAATTCATTTGAAAAGGTCATGCATCCTTTAGATAGCCCCTCTGATGCACGCCAACATTTACTAGAAGCATATTAACAGTAATGCCAACTCAAATATTATTTCAGTCAGAGAAGAATTGGACCAGTCTCGTAGAACAAAGTAAGGAAGAATATTTATTACAGAGGAGGCTATTTAAGTAGCATATTGTTCTTTTGAAGTCTCAGAAGTTCTTCGGTAACTATGCTATGCAATGTAATACAAAAATGCAAACACTGGTGAAATATGAAGGCTAAAAATAACCAGGGGTCTGTCTCAACCTTTCCTCCCCAGTTATCCTTCTGCCGCGGTGAGCTTTGAACCTGTCTGTTCTACATGTACTCGCCCTACGATTGATTAGCCACGAGAAATTAATCGTAAGTGCACAGTAGATGAAAAGAATTGGAAGATGGAAAATTAGACCTAGGTTGAAGCTAAAAGCTTTCCTGTAGCTCAGTGGTTAGAGCATGGCGTTAGCAACACCAAGGTGATGGGTATGATCCCAGGGATTGCACATACTTAGAAACAAATGTGTAGTATAATGCAATGTAAGTCGCTTTGGATGAAAGCATCTGCCAAATGCATAAATGTAAATGTAGAAGGAAAGGAGACCTGCCAACATTTTTCTTAGCCTCCCTAATTGACTCACTGGAGGGCCAGGACTTCAGTGGCAGCGAGGTGCTTCAGAAGTCTATGTTCTCCGCAACTGCTGCTGAGGAGAGAATGTATGTTTTTAGATATTGAAAATAAATATTTCATTTAACTGTCAGTTCAGTGGGCGAGTGCTCAGGCCTTTCATGTGATGGCAGTTTAGAGGGGGCCTGTCGACGTGTGGAGGGCCTCTGCTAGTGAGCTGAAGGCATCCTTCTCTTTCTAAAGTGAGAGGGAAGCGAGGGCTCCTTTCATCAGAACGACCAGGCCAGTCGGGATCAAACTTTGCTCGACAATTAGTGCAGTGCGTTTCAGTCATGATAGGCAGTTCACAGAGGAGAGTTGCACAAACCTCTGTCAGAACTAGTGTGGTATCTTCACTGATTCTGGACTCATCGCTCTGCTAACAACAATATGACCTCAAATATGACGTTGTGGATTCTGAGCTTGACATTACTGGGTGAAAAGATTGGGGTTACCATGACATATGATTAATAACTGCAAACCTAAAAATTACTAACCATTGTTTTTACAACCATTTAGCCCATGTTGCAAAGGTAAAATAGTACACTCTTAAAAATGGTGCTACAAAAGGTTCTTCACTATTTAAACCATTTTTGGTTCCACATGGAACAATTGACAAGGTTCTTACAGGAATTTAATATTTACAGTGTAAACCTTTTTTAATACAAAAAAGGGAAAAAAATGTTCTGTCATCATTTACTCATCCTCAATTTGTTCCAAATATATATAATGTCTTGCCTGTATAAATCTCTTTGTTCTGCTGAATACAAAGATATATGAAAAAAAAACGTTTGTAACCAAACAGTTCTGGGGCACCACTGACTACCATATTAGGAAAAATTGCTTTATAAATTTCTTTGTTCTGTTGAACACAAAAGAAGATGTTTTGAAGAATGTAGTAAAGCAAACAGTTCTGGGCCACTTTTATCTAAAATTGTCATTTTTTTTCTACTATGGTAGTCAATGGTGGCCAAGAACTGTTTGGTAGCACTTATTCTTCCAAATATCTTGCTTTGTGTGCAGCGGAACAAAGTATTTTATACAAATTTGGATGTAAACGAAGACAGAATTTTCTTTTCTGGGTGAACTATCCCTTTTAAAGGCTCTTTATGTAATCATTCAACCAATTTCTGGTCTAACAGGTCAAAATGAACCAGAATAACATTGTCATGTTTCAACGAGAAAACACTGTTTGCAATTATAATCCTATTAATCTGACACAACATTGACACATTGTTGGGTTCCCATGGGGTGTAAAAGAAAAAAAAACACCTCATTGCTGGAACAATAGGAAGCTGATGAGATTGTGGGCCCGTGTTCTAATTACCTGTGTACATTCCCACTACAGGCTTTTCATCCCACATGGAACAAACAGGTCAACATGAAAACAGAACAGGATCTAATTTTCTCATCTTCCAGACAGAGAACTAATAGATCAACAAACAGGCCCGTAGATGAGCGTGTTTTGTCCTCTGTCGACATCTACGGATTATCATATCAATATTTGCGTTAGTTATTTGGCAGCATTGTAGGCCAGACTTCATAATACGGCCTACTTTATTACTTCACGCATTTGAAAGAGTGCAGATGGGTTTATATTTTCTGCAAACAGATTTGTATCTCGTACGACTCTGGGAAACATTGAAATTCTCAGTTTGAAAAGCTGCAAATAATTAGACAAAGAGCCAGCTCCCCTACACCGTATTGAACTCGGAGAGTATGCACTGCACTTAGTTAGTGCAGGTCTATGAATGTGCTGCCTTGTGTGTAGCTAAATTGGTCCCTTTGCTGATTCAGTAATAAGAGAATGGGTTAAATGCATTGCTTCAGCATTAATTGACCTCAGCAATCCCCACCTGAGTATTTCATTATCCAAATGTTGGAAATGGATGTAGCCGGTAACAAACAATCCAAAGTCATCACTAGGCAGCGAGCAAACTGTGCACTGATTATAAATTTCCTCTCTCGGCTCAATTGCAGGTAGGAGCAACAGCTTGAGGAGCTAAAAACAAACCTAGGCAATAATTGAAATGTAGCATGAAATTACCCCTGTAAATAACCAGCAGCCATTACAAGAACACATTCTTTCTCTTTTCCATTAACACCAGCCTGCATCCGCCTGCAAACAAGTATGCACATGACTGCACGCACACACACACACTCGTAGTGTGGAGGTGGGAGAAAGGTTTGGAGGGTTGCACAATTGCACATTTATCCTCAAAATTAAAAATGGTGATTGATCCGTGGAATATTAACGGTCAACAGTGTTTTTCATTACGTTGTGAAGGGGAGCGGAGGAAGCCCTTAGAAAAAAGGTACAAGGGAAAATAAAGAGAAAAAAGGCCTCTCGCACATAGTGAATAACCCATCGAGAAATGTAAATACCCCACTCCAATAACACGACAGCACACTAATCATATTTACAAACTATATTAAATCTGTCCATTGTGCTTGCCTGTGCTAAGAATTGGCTCTCCATGTAATTGTCATTGTAACCAATGTTGGCTTATGGGGAGGGAGAATTTAACTGCAGTGATATAAGGTGACTGGTAGGCTTATTATTACTGTATTATTACCCAGTATATGTTTATTAAAACAATTTGTCATGCAGAACAGGACTGGGGGAATGGAAACATTAAATCCCGGCATAGTTCGGCCGCTGAAATGAGTTACAATAAAATTAATGGCGGTGAAGCCTGGGCTGACACCGCAGTGGAGCGTAATAACCCGCCGCTTCGTTTCATTTGCTGATCATTTCCTGTCGGGGACCTTGCCATTAAACATACATGTTGAGGATTATTGAAATAAGCCCAAAAAGGCATCCCAGAGAGAACGGAGGGTTAAAAAGCAGCATGCAGACGGTTTCCGTGGCCGTTCAAATGAGACAATGGGTCTGTAGATATTAGCTGAGCCACATGCTCAACGGAAAGAATGATCAAAAGATGTTTATCTGACAAACGGTCTGACACTGCACTGGAATAGACTTCCCTGACATATACACGATTAGTATCGTCTAATATCTCTGAACATACGACTAATGCTGCTATGGGGAATTGATCAGACGAAGCTCAAACAAACTACGTGTGTTGATATTTGCCTGTAATAAAAAGTAATCCAACTTGAAAGTGAGTTACAGCTCTACAACAGGAAATGACAGAAAAGCGTACTGCACCACGCAGATCAAATAAGGAGATAATTCACCCCGTGGGGATTAATAAACTATATTATATTGTATCATTTCCATGCGTGTGATTCATAGATCTTTCATAGTAATGATATTGGGTGCACGCAGAGGGAGTTGGCCATACATGATCTTTTCGCAGGGTTCTTTTCCACGAGGCTCATATTAGGTTATCAACACCCCCTCTAATGCCAACACTCTCCATCTACTGTGCGGGTCTGCGGTTTATGCAGCTGATTTAGTGACCTGCTTACTCCCCTCAGCACATCCACAAAAAGTCCCGGCCCGTCTGATCAATGCGCGGGATGAGTTACAACTTCTCAGTCGTTATTTCCATTTCTCAAATTGCACCATCAGTGCGAAATGTGTATTTCTGATTCCAGGAAAGCAATCCTGCCACTGTGGTGTATGTTTTTAAACACAGATTCAAGCCACATCCACTGATGCTGTTATCGTAGCTTTTACCGGACAAATCGTTCGCAGGTTGGATCGAGGACCTTTGTTTTGTAAATCTCTCTCTGGCTGGAATTTGCGGTTTATGTTTATATTTAGTGAAGGCAGGAATTGGTCACGGCAGGCCCTAGGCACATGACGGGACCTGCCAGATTTGTTTATCTATATTTCAAAAGCATTTTAATCAAACGGGAGGTATGTGAATGGGAGAATATTGTGTTGCATTGTTTGATGTCACCGGCCCTTGGGCCCCTGCGTTCTCAGATGAATTTCCTGATTATACAGCAAACATAAATAAACGGATGCTACCAACTAATTCAGCCATAATTAAAAATGAAGGGAGGGGATTCGTTCGAAATTACATCTCGGTGCGGTAACTCTGGGCTTCCTGTGGAAAACGCTCCGGCCACAAACTCATAGATCGGCAGTGCAAGAAAAGCCATTGCTTTACCATATCTGCACTTTATGCTGAGCAACATGTTATGAAGAAAATTTCACATGAAAGGTGACATGCAATAACAACATAACAGCAGCTGATATTTATAAGCTATTAAGATTTCAATGAGGGAAATCTTCATAACTGTCCCATAGTCAACACAGTCTTGCTATGCATTTCCCTGCTTCATATAAGAACCCTTAATAATGGATACAAGCGTTACACAACAGGCTAAAGATATCAGAAACACGATAAGAGACTTTCTACAATTTTAAACATACAGGTACCTGCTAGGAGTGCTCCAGTGTTGTAGATTAAAGATTAGTTTAAAGGGATAGTTCACTCAAAAATGAACATTCTGTCCTCATTTCAAACCTGTATGGCTTTCTTTCTTCTGCAGAACACAAAAGAAGATATTTTGAAGAATGTTGGTAACCGAACCACAGCCGTAGCCATTCAATTCTATTGTGTGGATACAAATCCAATGCAAGTCAATTGGTACCGCCAGTGTTCGGTTACCAACATTCTTAAAAAAAAACACATTTTGTGTTCTGGAGAAGGTTTTAAATGACAAGATGGTGAATAAATAATGACAGAATTTAAATTTTGGGGTAAACTGTCCTTTTAATATCAGACTTGATAACAGCCTCAAAGTGATTTCCACTTCATTTTAAGCATGGTTTTTTGTTTGGTCTGTGGCTGTCACGCTTGTAAAAACATGATTATTATTAGAAAAGGCAATTAAACTCAAGTGAGGTCACTTTGAGTCAGACCATCCCACCTCACGCCCATAGAAGTCCTTCCTGTACAGACCCTCTATGCACCACTTTAATACAACTAATTACCATGTCAATCACAAGTAATGCTTATTAATTACCCCTTAGAAAAGGCCCATTTTAGACAGCAAGTAGTCCCACTTAAAAGCCCACTGAAAGACTGACTGCGGGGAAAGCTAACTGCGAGAGAGTGAGAACGAGCCATGTTTCGGGCCCACTTATGGCATTAGTCAATCTGCTGTCCAGATGTCTTACACAGGTGACAGCTGCAATAGCCTAACAAGCAAATTAATCATGGGGCTTTTGTGGCACTTCTTTCTCGGGAAACTCATTTCGCTTCATAAAAGGCTTCATCTCATGTGAAAAGTGACAAATTACGGGCGCCGCGTGAAAGGGAAAGGCCCGAGCGGAGTGTGCGCGTATTGCCTGAGAGTTACAGCCAGGCAGGATAACTCAGGCCAAGCATGGCTCAGGCGTAATGAAGTCCTACTGCTGCCACGCCAAGCGTAACTTCTGACGCTTCTCACAGGTGGTGTGCCCAGATTAAAAGCCACCCCTGCCTCTGAAGCCGGCCACACGGCTAGCCCTTTGAAGCCGGTTAAAAGCGCTCGCTGCTGTGCGCTAATCACTCATTGTCTATGTAGATGGACACGGAAACTTGGATGTGAAAGAGCGCTACCTCAATACAGGCCCCTAGGAATCTGTTAAATAGCCGTTTGACTTTGATAACAAGGCCAAGGGGCAAAATTCACATTTGACCTTTTAGGTTTTGAGACAAAACTGAACTCTTGCTGCAAACGTTTTTATAGAGCGAGGCTTGAAAAAGGCCTGTTTCACGCTCACACACCCAAATGAGTTCCCTGTAAATAGATCCACTGCTGTGTTTCTCTGCAATTTTCAAGTTGCACTGAAAAGAAAAAGTGTGAAAAGAACTTTTCAGCTCAGCCGTCATAGAAAAAAGGAGGTCTCAAAAAAAGAACATAATGGCTTTATATTTCAAAAAGGAAATATGGGCAATTGAAAACGAACAATGACAATAGAAGTAACAAAGCATAAAACTTTCGGATTTACTGGAAGCGGGAAAGTTAATAATACAAAATACAAGAGATAAGTCCTTGAAAGTCGTCCAACACAAAACTGCAATTATCATTGCTACAATTAAAGAAGAAAGGGTTTGCAAAGCAAAGTGTTCTCTTAAAGAGGATTACACTACTTCATGTGAGAGAAAGTATCCACTGTTCATTTCTCTTCATTTTTCCAACATGACAGATGTCAAAGCCGTCATTATTACAAGCCCAATTATTGGATTCTTCCTTATTAACAGATATAAAAACATTGTGCTTCAGTTTTTAAATCCTTTCAGGAAACCACTGGCATTATGCCACATGTACATTCCAATTCCTTCCTTTATTACTCTCAAGGCTGACACTCAGGTAATAGCGTTCAAGCGTTCTGCATGCATATAAAATAAACGCAATAAAATAATACACAATAAAATGCTAATATAGTTGCAAAGAAGAAAACGGATAAAAAGCGAGCGCTGAGACGAGAGAGTGAATCTGTGTTTTTGTGTACATATTATTAATGTATTAATTATTATTAATATTATTAATAAACACAATAAAAGTTCACTTGTAGCATCCCAAACGACAAGATTTCAGTTAATTCAATACGTCAACACAGCACCTTTAGTTTATGTTCTCTTATCTGTGGAATGATAGATAGAGAGTCATCCTCGTGGCTGCTTTCTCTTGGTAAACACTTCAATCACAGCAATAGATTTTGTTTAATTTTCTGTGTAATTAATGTCAACTCGCGCTGACTTCCAGCGGCTCGGCACAGTTATGGGCGACAAACTTGAGTGATGACTTCATTTATAGATCGCAGGACCATCGGGCGGAAAGCAGACGTAGCCGGCGAGGCCTCTGCCTCTTCAGGACTGCGATAGAGCCGACCTCTGACTCTGCCATTCTGTCCCACTGCCAGATAGACCCTTATCGCGACAGCCTGCGCAATACATCTTCCAGCGCTACTCCGCGAACGTCTCGAGCTGTGATGGGCAAGCCGGTTCTCTCGTCCAAATGTCTACTTTACATTCTTTAATGAATTACAGCTAGGTTGTTGAACAGCCTATTACCACAACATGCTGTTAGTGACAGGTAGTTGCCCATGCATCACTGAGGAAGGGCTGCCGCTGACATATGGCTTGAAGTTTGTCTTCCCTCTGCTTTCTTGCATTGAGTCGGGTGGACAAGAGCCTGGAAGGGAAATGCAAGCCTGGGGTTCTAAGATTTGGATATTGATGGTTTGCTGAAGAAAGAAAGTCATACAGGTGTGAAATGACAAGAAGGTGAGTAAATTACGGCAGAATTGTAATTTTTGGGTGAACTATCACTTTAAGAGACTTTAATGTCCAACCAATATTTCTGGAGTCAATATAACGCTAGTATTCAATGTTTAATTTGCGTTAATTCCTTTACACATTTAACATTTGAATTATTTAAACATTAATATCTTCTTGTGATGTGTATAGCACATTCTAACGGATGTAAATGTTAATATCTGCCATGGTAACATGTATTTTTATATGCAAAAAAAGATCTTTTAATAACAGATGTAACATTTTCATCATGATTTCATGATGTGTTATGACGTCAAGGACCAAATCAAAACAGCTTGTTAAAATGACACGGTTTCTTGAAATAGGAATTTCAGGAATATTTCACAATACTCATTCTCAGATGGCAGATACTGTATAGTGACAGCACCCTTGCATACACGCTAACAAAGAAAACCTTATAATTATTACATACTATGCGAGTATGGGTACCTTTGAAGTTTTCAGATTTTTAAATCTCTGTGCAAACACTAAACCTATACCTTTGGGGTACAATACTACTGCATTAGATGGCAAAAAGAGGAAGAACCGGCTGAACTGAGAGTGTGATATGTTGGCATAGAAAAATGACCTGGACATAATTAGGAGTACTGTAAATGAAAGCAGACTTTCCATCATTACTGTTTTCTGTCACAAATACATGTATCCTCTACATAAACCAGTCACAAACATGCCTTTACATGTCTCGCTCTAGATTTCACCTGAGAGTTTCTGCATTCCATGTCTCCCTCCCATCTCATACACGGTTGAGTTTTGGCTCAAGTTCTGTTTATCTTTTGTCGTGAACTTGAGGATCTCTATAGAGGACCAGACTGAGATATTAATTAGCTTATAAAACATTTTATTTAGCGTAGACAAATATTGGCTAATCTCCAGTACAGAATTTTCTCCCCCACTTATCTTCCAAAGTCTCACATTTAAACCTCTGAAATGCACCAGCAAAATGTTATTCAGCAGCTATTTCAGCTTTATATTTAAAGACTCCTGAAAGCCTCAAATGACTTTGACAGCTTTGATTTTTCTACATGTTTTAATATTTATCATTACTGGACTACTTTCCTCTGTTACAATTTACTGTCTCTGAAACAGTATCAACTCTTCATCGTAACTAAAGGACATGCACATTTAAGTACTATCTTAAACAAAGAGTTGGAAAATATTCAATCTAAAAAACAAACACTCATTTTATTTGGTTATGATGTGTAGGGCCTTATGTATATTTTGATATGTATTTTCCTTTTGATCTAATTTGTCAAACACACTGTACATATATTGACAAACATAGCAAGAAAAGCCAAGCAGGGTGTTTTGTATTTGGTTATCTTTCTTCCCCTTGATGTATCACACAAGGACTCTGCTTAGTTTCCAATATTGGTAATGATACATAACAGAAATGTCAATGAGGTGATGACGCTGCTCTCTTAGCTGCATTGTTCATTAGCAAAATGTCATTAAAATCACATCACCGTCTGTCGGCCGAGCGTCATGGCCAGAATAGATTTCTTCAAGTTGTTTGAAAGTCATGCCAAATCTTTTGGTAATGCAAGACCGTCTGCTCGGGACTGCATAGCTTCATTATTATAGAGCCTCTCCTACACTTTGAAGTCTGTCTGTGCTTAAGATCACATTCATCAGCTGTGGATGAGGAAAACTTCGTCTCAGCTCTGCTGATGAGTGCGATGGTGTTTTGAAAATGGCTCGGGTTTCTATGGGCCTAAGTGTCTTACACCCCCAAGACAATATTGCCCAGGCGCCAGCAAGGCAACATCCAACCCATTCCATCACTCTAATCCGCTCCCTACGCATCCATATTTCATCCTACATCAGCCTTAATGAAAGCCATGGCAACCCTTACCTCTATGTCTACTAACAGAGCTGAAATGGAAAATTAATAAGTAAAAATATGTTGGCCCTCATACAAACTAGGAGAAAAGGGTGCATAAGGCCAGGCTCTTGTAAACAATGAAGAGAGTCCAAAAAATAAAGAGGCGTAAGGACAGAGAAAGTCCTCAGAAGCTCTGAGACAGAAGAGACCATCTGTCTGGAAGACGCTGGCTATCTCCTTCCCCAGTTACTAGTTCCCTAACCACGAAAAGACAAGTGGCTGTTTATTCCAATGCCCTTCAGCTGACATTAGTGCAGGTCTAATGTGCAGTACAGTTATCTTCCGCCATCCTGAATATGTGACGTTTTTTAAATAATGTTTTCCTGTGTTAAGTGTCTCTTTCCTCCAGACGGTTTACTACTACAGGGCTTCTGGGCCCTTTGAGTTTATTTGGTCTGTGTGTATGCCTGGGGGTTTGGGCACTTGTTTTTGTGTGTGGTACTTGTACCTGTAAACATGTACATAGTGGAGCTCCCGGGCTGCCTGCTGTAAAGGAAGGACGTGCAACATGTTCCTTCCCATGAGCCGCTGCAGGATGTTGCACAGGTTATTGAAAATCTGTGCACTTCAATTTTCCCATTTGTCCCACTGAAAGTGCAAAGATCATAGGTTGGGTTTAAATAATAATCTTGTATGGACAAGGCCTTCCGATATTAAATTTCAACCTACAGGGATCCATGCCCTAATTTAAAGGAACCGAGGCTTTCTGGATTGTCAGCTTGTTTACCTCAGTCAACCTTTTACAAATACTGCAAAACTGAGACAGGGTTCAGAAATAGCAGGTTTATTCTTTACATACACTCTCATGTATTTCATTACATACATATTAAATATCATTATGAATCTGTTTCACAATTTCATCTAAACACAAAAGATCTGGTGTTTACCTTGATGAGACCTTTGTGAAACATTTTGTCAATGAAGTACAGTAAGTCCTAAAAATTGAATCTAAATAGAACTGACATTTGCTTTGTTCAAAAGCAGTAAGCTGAGACAAGCAACATTTCATGGCATCATAAGCACATACTCCCAAAAACAAGTTTCATAAAGTAACCTACCTATAATCATTTAATTCGATACGGAAACTATTTTAAAAATGCTTTAGTGTACTTAAAACATTGGTATTGTTCCTGTAAATGTGGCCGTAAAGGAACAGTTCAGTCAAAAATGAAAATTCTTCATTTACTCGCCCTCGAGTTGTTCCAAATATATGAATGTTCTGAACACAGAGAAAGATATTTGGAGGAAAAACCAAACCATTGACTACCATAGTAGAATAAAATTTGAATTATAAACGTATTTGTTCTGTTGAACACAAAAAAAGACATTTTAAAGAATGTAGGAGAGTTCTGGGGCACTTTTGACTACCATTGTAATTTTTCCTACTATGGTAGTAAATAGTGGCCAAGAACTGTTTGGTTATAAGCATTCTTCCAAATATCTTTCTCTGTGTTCATCAGAACAAAGACATTTACACAGATTTGGAACAACTCGACGGTGAGTAAATGATGATATGATATGATATTATACTTTATTGTCAGACAAGTCTGAAATTTGCTTTGCATGACATACCATATTTGCACAAAAGTTAACATTTACAGAAACAATAGACAATGCACATAGCAATCTTGACAGGACATTAACAAACAATTACACCATGTACCAGCGCCTTAACCCTGAACCCTCAATTTTTTACCTGGATATCTTGTTCAACTCTGATATTGCTTGGTGTACAAATGAGTGTTTAAACCTCAGTCTGTTAGACCTGGGGACTGTGTATCTCCTATTTGATGGTAATAGTTCAAATTCCCTATGTAGGACATGATTAGAATTAGAGATTATGTTGGTTGCTAGTCTTACCAAGTTGTTATGATAAGATGAATCATATAACTTTTCTAAGGGCTGACCAACAATTTTTGAACAGATCTTAATTTGAGTGAACAACTTGGTTCGTAACATCACAGATAAACTTTTATACCATGTAGAATTACAGTATTGCAGCATGCTCATAATCACAGATCTAAAGAATAGCAAGAGAATCTGTCTTCTTACCCCAAAGGACTTAAGACATCGAAGGAAGTAGATTCTTTGCCTTGTTCTGTTGCAGAGAGTCTCAATATGATCTTTCCGGGATAGTTGATAATCAATCATTACCCCTAAGTACTTGTATGTTTTAACCTGTTTAATTCTCTCCTTCTGAATAACAATTTGTGATGGGTGAGTATCGGACATAAGGCCAAAAATGATCTCTTCAGTTTTACTGGTGTTGATGACAATTTCTTTCACACCAGTCTACCAGCTTAGACACGCCTTGTTGATGTAACCCATTAATGTCTGAATCATTCCACACAGATATAAACACTGTGTCATCAGAATATTTCAAAACATATTGATGTTCAGTTTCAGTTCGACAATCATCTGTATACAAGGTGAGAAGTATGGTGGAACTGACACAACCCTGAGGTACTCCTACATTTGTTATTATATCGGAAGACTTGGTTTTGTTCACTATAACTCTTTGGACTCTATTGGTAAGGAATGACATATACCAGTAAATCAGTTGAGAATTTACTCCTAGATTTGCTAGTTTTTTGACGAGAATATTAACCTGAATTGTATTGCACTGTGGCTAGCCAAGGCGGAATCTAAATCCTCGGTCCTGATTCTGCTAGACCTATCTGCAGCGTTTGACACTGTCAATCACCAGATACTGCTAGCAGCCCTGTCATCTCTAGGAATCTCAGGCTCTCCTCTCCGCTGGTTCAAATCCTACCTCTCCGGCAGATCCTTCAGGGTGTCATGGAGGGGCTCGCTGTCCACTGCTCACCACATGATCACTGGGGTCCCTCAGGGATCGGTGCTTGGACCGCTGCTTTTTTCCATCTACACGACATCCTTGGGACCCATCATACGGGCACATGGCTTCTCGTATCATTGTTATGCTGACGACACCCAGATCTACATCTCGCTTTGATGAAAGAGCATCACCTCCAGATGAACCGTGCCAAGACAGAACTACTCGTGTTTCTGGCACACCCCACAGTGCAACACGATCTCGCCATCCAACTTGGCAATACCACAATCACTCCTTCCAAAAACAGCCAGGAACCTCGGAGTCATATTTGATGAACATTTGCAAAGACAACGAGGTCATGCCGATATGCCTTATTCAACATTAGAAAGGTTAGTCCCTATCTCACTGAGCATGCGGCACAACTCCTTGTCCAGGCCCTTGTAATCTCAAGGTTGGACTACTGCAATGCTCTCCTTGCTGGTCTTACTGCAAAGGCTATCAAACCGCTCCAGCTGTTTCAGAACGCAGCAGCAGGGCCTCGTCTTCCAACAGCCCAAAAGGGCTCATGTGACACCCCTTTTCATATCTCTCCACTGGCTACCGGTTGAAGCCCGTATCAGATTCAAGTCACTAATGCTTGCCTACAGGACTATCACTGGATCTGCACCGGCATACTTTCACACCCTCCTACACCCCATCAAGAACCCTGCGTTCAGCAAACCAGCGGTGTCTTGTATTGCCTTCCCATAAGGGCAGTTAATCGCTTTCCCGCTCATTCTCATTCACAACTCCTTCCTGGTGGAACATTCTTCCTAACTCAGTCTGGTCAACCACATCTCTCACAACATTCAAAAAACGACTTAAAACCTCTCTCTTCTGTGAATACTTGACAAACAAATGAAAAAAAAAACTCTCTCTTTCTCTCAACAGGTATTGGTCTAGCTTTTGTTGAAACCAGTAATTTTGTATTGGCACCTATTGTATTATTGCTCCTGTATGACATATCGCTTATTGCTCCCTGAACTCTCTGTAAGTCGCTTTGGATAAAAGTGTCTGCTAAATGACTAAATGTAAATGTAAGTGTATTGAATGCGGATGAAAAATCCAAGAATAAAGGCCTTACCATGGTATTAGGTTTATCCAAATGTGTTGAAATAATGTGTACTAAGGTGACAACTGCATCTTCTGTACTACTCCCCTTCTTACAGGCAAACTGCCAGGGATCAAGCTTTTCTTTAACTGTACAAAGTAAATACGGAAGCAGCAGTCTTTCTAGGCATTTTCCAAGCACAGAAGTAAAAGCTATTGGCCTGAAGTCCTTATATTCCTTCAGACTTTGAGTTTTTGGCAGAGGTTTTATATTTGCAGTCTTCCATACAATAGGAACAGTGTGTGTATCAATAGAGGCCTATAAACATAGGCTGCCACACCAACGCCCGTTCATCTGCAAAGATCTTTAGAAGACCTGCACTACAGCCATCAGGACCGACTGCTTTCTTCTTGTTTATGGATCTAAATACTTTCCTCACATCCTCCATGTTAATAACAATATTCTCAGGCGATAAAGCTAAAGAAGCTTTACATTTTCACTTGGTGATTCAAATCTGGTACAGAAAGTGTTCAATTCATTCGCCCAACATAGTTCATTATTAATTACAACAGATCTAGTTGAAGAGGAAGGTGTCAATCCGGTCATCATTTTCATAGTGTCCCAAACCTTTTTAATGTTATTAGTTTTAAAGGCTTCCTCCAAACGCTTCCGGTAAATTTCTTTCGATTCCTTCAATTGGATTTTTAACTCACGTTCTGTTTGTTTAAGTGTCCTGATATCTTTAGTTTTAAAGGCAGCTTTTCTCAAATGTATAATTTCTTTGATGCACTTAGTCACATAGGGTTTGTTATTTGGGTATACTTTAATCTGCTTCGTAGGAATGCCCAGTTCTACACAGAAATTAATGTAATCATTTAACACCATTGTTCTATCATCTAATGAGTCTTCCTCAAAGATTTCCCAGTTTGTCTAGTCAAACCATGCTTTCAGTCGTTCTATATTTTCAGGCAACCATAATCTGATGGTTTTCTTTTCGGGCCTACTTTGTTTAAGTTTTGTCCTGTACACAGGAATCATATGAACTACATTGTGGTCTGAATTCAGTATTTGTGGCAAACATTTAGACACATAAGCATCTCTTATGTTTACAAAACACTTATCAAGGATGTTGTTTTTTCTTGTTTGAGTCTTTACATACTGATGATGACAGAATTTTTATTTTTGGATGAACTTTCCCTTTAAGAGGCACTAGGTTTTGGAACTATGTGGTTTAATGTGTGGTTGATTTTGATGGTGTAACACAAAAACGATCCAGCAAATGTAACAAAATTAACCTAAATTCATTATTATCTCGCCACTACAACACTTGTGTAAAAACAGGGTTAAGGGGCCGAACCA
Organism: Triplophysa rosa; assembly: GCF_024868665.1. Taxonomy (NCBI): domain Eukaryota; kingdom Metazoa; phylum Chordata; class Actinopteri; order Cypriniformes; family Nemacheilidae; genus Triplophysa; species Triplophysa rosa. The sequence continues at coordinate 15,386,169 of NC_079890.1, read as the reverse complement.
CAACATTCAGAATCAACCACTGGCTTTTCTCCTTCATCATGGTCTGTGACCTGGTCTTCCATGAATAACTTTCTCTCTGGTAACATTCACCACATCCATCCAGACTCTGATAAACAGCACCAGACAGCAGATTAATGTGAGCTTTAAATTATGCCATCATTAGTCCATTGATTATTTCAAAGTAATTACATCTAAACACATGAAGCAAGGTGGCACGCTGTCGCTGTAAATTCAGCATCTACCTTCTCGGACAAACAACACAAAAACGCACGGAATTTGCCTGAAGCGTATAAAAGATATGGGGGGCGAATAGATTAGTTGGTCTGTTTTTTACAGCTCCATTTTGCATAATGGGGGAATTGAAGGGAAGGCCAAGCAAAAACTGAGAAAAGTGGTGAAAACATGCTCGGCTTATATTGCGGAGAGTGCTTCCCATTACAGTGCATAATGACTCTATTTGCACTCCATTAGGTTACACGAACTCTGGAGCTCATGACACACCGCTCTCGTGCCTGCTGCTCTGCCGAAATTGAATGCGTTACGCAACCATTCTGCAGTCTAGCATCTGCGGGTTAAACATCTCCACTGGTGTTCTGTGAAACAAATGCATCAAAGAGGCTGAATAAATGGTCTAAGAGTGAAGGTAAACTAACCGGATTACTCCATTATCCTATTAAGTTCACTCTGATACACTGCGAGATAGCGAACAGGCAAAAGCCATCAGAGGACATTAAATGGGGTTCGGATCCTCTCATGACTGCTCATTGGTGTCTCTGAAATTGAGCAGAGCCCTGGCAGTGACGTGACTGAGGCGATATTATGGTGCCAGGTTCAGATGAGGCCTAGCCGATGGCGGCAGCGAAGGATCGAATAAATAAACTGCTACCGAAGAGGCCTGTTTTATTGGGTACGCTCGGCTGAACGAAATATCAACAAAATGTCTGAAAGCATGAACAAATGATTCTCTCGAAATTAAAAAGAAATATTTAGAGCTGCGTTATTAAAAGTAAACATTAGCAAAGTATGACATTTGAAGAGGATTTTTGCCCTTCCGCCCGACTTCCTCGATGCGGTTTGAGCATCCAAAGGCAATTGGATTTTCTGGATTGACACCAGCATTCACAACTTCACAAGCAGACAGGGTGGTGTGTGTATATAAGCAAGCCACCAAAGATTACCGCCAATCCCCGCAACACCCCCGCACTCATACGCGCCACCCGCCTGCAAGAGTTTATAAGTCGCGCAGATGCACGGAACTCCAACATGCTTCTCCAGGAAACATTGCGCTTTCAGTCCGATTTATTCCACTTGGTTATGCTCTTGCTATTCACAAGCAAATTGTTTCTAAAAGCGATGCGAGGGAGGAAACGGCCACGGTGGATAGGTGAAGACTAACGCGTGATGACACCGTGTTTAATGAATTTGAACTCTGAATGTGAGGCGGCGGACGGGGTGGGGGGGACAAACTAATGGAGAAGGAAGAGCGAAGCCTGCAAATGGAGGCGAGCGAAAGAACGAGAGACAAAATAGAAATTCTGCTTCGCGGTGCCCTTAAGCAGCCTTCTGAAAGAAGCAGTCTCAGCATAAGGTATTCCCACTGCAGATAAAGGACTTCCACGCCGCTCATAATCAACACATAATGCATTATTTTCCACAGATAACGAGAAAAGAATTAGTTCAAATTATTTTAAGTTTTCTTAATTGCTTTTGCTGCCTGAAGCTGTTCTCGGCTGCGGCGCGAGTCTCCGTGCTGTTCAACTAACTGCTGAGTTTACACACTCTTACATTAGCGTTAGCCTAATTCATGCACTTATCTTCCAATTGTAAAGTAATGGTTTATGAAGCATTCTGGTCTTTATCTATATGTACACCTCCAATGCAATCACGGCCCTTAAATGATATTTCCGCTAACACTCATGCCTAAAATTAAAAAAAAGCAGTGGGCGTGCATTTCAGTGAACAAGCTAATATCCGCCATCCCAACGGGGCATTTACTGGTGGGTTTATAACTCTAATTATCATGCACAATTATAGTATATCATCTTTTAGTAGCCAATTGTACTTCTGCAATACATCATGTAGACAGGTGCCTCGGTTAAGGAGTATTTGTCTTGCGTCAGATGGCAAAAAAATTAAAGTTAGCTTAGGTGTAATGTCCTACCCGTGGGTGATAATGAGGACGGCACTTTGTGATTTTAATAACGTGGCATAAGGAGCAACAGAGCATGTCTATTGAAATGCAGTAAGTCGCAGTAAGGCAGGACAAAGACATTAGATGTAAATGGTTTGAGTCATTGTTAAATAACACTCAAGGTTCCTCCAGTGATTAGGTGGAGTGTGGGTATATAATCATATACTGTATATAGAAAGAGAGAGAGAAAAAAATCATATGCGTGAATGATTCAGCTCCTTCAAAAATGGATCAACTAATTGAGTGAAGAGGGATTTCAAGATTAACATAAAGAATGTTTGAGCTTATTTTAAGTTTTGCATGAGGAACTGAGAGAGAAATGAACCTGGTCCAACTGAAGTACTGGTTTTAGTGAAACTTAACAAAACCGGTGATGTTCTGCACAGGATGTGCAAATTTCCGGCCTGCAATGTGGAGCCCGAAAAACACGTATGCAACTTAGAGCCAGTGATGGAGCAAATTTGGTCAAATTGGTAAAGTGCCCAAAGGGAGGAGGGAGACGTTCCACGGAAAACCAATTCCAAGCTTGGGTGAGCCCAGCATTGTTTGGAAACTCTCCAATCTGAGAGGCCCAACATTGAATGTTGGGCATAGACTGTTAAATAAGATTAGAACAACAGGCCATCAAAGCAACCCCCCAAAGAGAGAAGGGAATTTCTGTCATCATGTAGTTAAGTCATAGTCTCCTTGTGCACCTGTCATTATAACATTGTAAAAATGTTTGTGAAAGGCAGAACGCTGCTAAGTGGCCATTGGGTGATACAGATTTAGAGGTTGCTTTGTGGATGCTGTTTGGAGAGCATCCGGTTTCCTGCTTTGATATATTCCTGGTAGCAGCAATTAAGCTCAGACAATTCCTACAGGAGATGAAGAGAGGGCTGATGGATCTGTCACGGGACTGCATGATCAAAGCACAGAGAGTGAAGAGAGAGGGAGAAAACACATCACATGCAATTTCACATTTATTAGGGACTTTAAGAGGCTTGTTGTGCTCTGAAAACAGTGCTGTTTAAATCATAGAGAACACAGTGTAATTGAAACCTTGGAATAATGCTGCAAAATGGACGTGCGCGGAGAGGGAACCTTCAGATTGCCCGTGATGCCATCTCTGCCAAAGCTCTCCTCTTTCTCGTCGCGTCCAGTGGCTAAATGAAATGATACAATTATTTAATGGGCAACATCGTGTCATGAGACTGCTGCTGTTACAGAATGCATTTTGAAGCCAAAAGACATTTACCGAATAAGGTTTATTGCTGAGATGATGCTCGTTCAAGGATCAGAAGTTTTAAAAAAGATCTCTATAACTTTTCATTGAATAACAGCTTTATTTTGTGAATAATTTGAAAAAAGTTTGAACTGAAAGCTCTCACTTTTAATTGAAGACTTCTAAAGATCGTTTTGATCTCTTCTGAAAAGAGGAGACTTGTAAGGCCTCTCAGATTTTTCTCCTGAGAAAAAAGCCTAAGAAGCAGCAACGTTTTGAAATTTCAAGCAAATGTTTTTCAAAAGCAAGCAATGTTTTGAAATTTCATTTCATTGCTATCTAGGAGAAACAAACGAGACAATAAAAAGATAATTTGTGATTTTTTTACCTACTGTAACACACAGCAGTTTTTTTGCTTCCCTTTCACTAGATTTTACTTTTTGACCATTGAGATCTAATGGATTCAATAAAATTAATTAAATCTCTGGAGTAATAAAAATGTATTTACGTTCGTATTTCGTTGCATTACTATTTAAGCCAATAAAATTTTCATTCAGTTTTGAGTGTTATTCCTGCCTTCTGTCCTGGCTTGCCTGTCTGGTACAGATGCTGAAGGTAAATCAAGGCAGCTGAGCGGAGTGCTCTGGTGACAGTGCATTAAGGTCTTCTCCCACTGAACTGTCACAACTGAATGTTGAGGGTGGAGGGGGGTTGATCATACGTGGCTGCTGTCCTGTCAGACATCCTTAAAAGCAAATGGGGCCTAAGTGCAGTTCAACTCTCGTGCTGTTAAGACGACAACCCCCTTCCTCTTCGTTCGCATCTCCTACTCTTCCTCTGCGCATTACTCATGGAGGACAATGAGGTGAAAAGTGATGGCAAAACCATCGCTGTGCACTTTCACCTCGAACCCATAAAAGCCTCTGACAAAGTGTCAGTCTTCAACATCATCATCATCCGCAGCCCCGTCATTAAGAGCCAGAAGAACTTTTATGCTGTCTTTGCAAGCCGTCAAACATCCAGGCCACTTTTTACTCCCCCTCTCTAGCCAGTACATTTTCTTGCCAACACTGGGAAATCTAATTGGGAAAAGGTACTATTTTATTCATCAATATGGTGGAGCTCCAGGGGCCTAGCTGTCAGAGATAAGGTCTGTGTGAGTGCTGCAGTGTGCGGTGCAGGCCAGCGTGAGAAACACCCTGTTTGCTTGCATACAGTGTACGTGCACTTCTGTGGAGCAGGTTCAGAGGGCCAACATCACTTTAATGACATCACGCTTAGTAGCTTGTTTTTAACTGTCCTGTTGTGACAGTTCACTTTCTTTATGCTTTACATGTGCTTTCATTAAACACATTCACAAGCATTGAAAGAGAACAGGTAAAGCGGAGGAGCTGACTAAACAATGTCAAGAATCAAGCTCCCAACTAAAGCAAACACTGATCACAATAATGGTTTGATGAAATTTCATTTTGAATTGCGGGTGCAAAAGTTATTTTGATTCAATGCCATTAACATTGACAAATCAATGATTTTTAACATTGATTTAATGGTCACTTGCTATCAGGGTACTAGAGTTTAGTATTCTGTTGTGTTGGAGATTTAAGATCTTGACATTACCACTGAAAATTTTAATTCCACCTTCTCGGTAACGCTAGACACAGTTGCTCCTCTACGTTTAAAGAAGATTAAAAATGGAGCGCAACTTTAAGAAAACTAAATTAGAGGTATTTCGTACAGCATGGGAGGATAGTATTCGAAAATACAGGAAAGCCCTAAAAACTTCTAGATCCGCCTACTTTTCATCACTAATAGAAGAAAACCAGCACAACCCAAGGTTTTTATTTAACACAGTGGCTAAATTAACAAAAAATAAATCGTCAGTGACTTCTGATCCTGTATATCAGCATAGCAGTGATGAATTTATGAACTACTTCACATATAAAATCCAAGATATTAGAGAAAAAATTATAACAATGCAATCAGAAGTGAAACCCGCTGAACAAACTAACTACAGCCCCTTAAGGAGATAATGCAATTATTTTATACCGTAGATCACGATGAGCTGTCTAAAATCATTAGATCATCTAAATCAACAACATGCATGCTAGACCCTATACCTACAAATCTACTGAAAGAGATGCTCCCAGAAATTATAGATCCTCTTCTTGGTATTATTAACTCATCTCTGACATTAGGACATGTGCCTAAAGCATATAAAGTGGCTGTTATAAGGCCCCTTGTCAAAAAAACCCAACTCGACCCTAGAGAACTAGGGAACTACAGGCCTATATCGAATCTACCTTTCATATCTAAAGTTCTGGAAAAAGTAGTTTCAACTCAATTATGTTCCTTCCTCCAAAGGAATGACATCAATGAAGAATTCCAGTCTGGATTTAGAGCATGTCACAGTACAGAGACTGCTTTGATCAGAGTTACAAATGATCTGCTATTGGCGTCTGACCGAGGTTGTATCTCGTTATTGGTGCTGCTAGACCTTAGTGCTGCATTCGACACCATTGACCACAGCACACTCCTACACAGACTCGAAAATTACGTCGGCATTAAAGGAATAGCTTTGAAATGGTTTAAATCTTATTTATCCGACCGTTTTCAATTTGTAGCAATAAACAATGAGGTGTCAGCAAATCGCAAGTCCAGTACGGTGTACCACAGGGCTCCGTCTTAGGGCCTCTGCTCTTCGCATTATACATGCTACCTCTAGGAGATATAATAAAGCGACACGGAGTTAGCTTTCACTGTTATGCTGATGATACTCAACTTTATATTTCCTCGAAGCCTCATGAAACACAGCAGTTCCATCGAATAATGGAATGCATAGTCGATATAAAAAACTGGATGAGTAACAACTTTTTATTACTGAACTCGGACAAAACGGAAGTGTTACTTATTGGACCGAAAACTGCTATAAGTAACAACCAAGAATACTGTTTAACTATTGACGGATGTTCCATAAAACCCTCGTCGTCAGCAAAGAATCTTGGCGTTCTATTCGATAGTAATCTGTCATTTGAGAGCCACGTCGCCAACACCTGTAAAATTGCGTTTTTCCATTTAAGAATATATCTAAACTACGTCATATGCTGTCAATGTCAGATGCAGAGAAGTTAATTCATGCATTCATGACATCAAGACTAGATCTACTGTAATGCACTGTTAGGTGGTTGCCCTGCAGGCTTATTACAAAAACTCCAATTGGTCCAAAACGCGGCAGCTCGAGTTCTTACACGTACAAAAAAGTATGAACATATTAGCCCGGTTCTGTCAACCTTGCACTGGTTACCTATAAAGCATCGCGTTAACTTTAAAATCTTGCTTATTACCTATAAAGCCTACATGGTTTAGCTCCTCAGTACTTGAATGAACTCCTCTTGTATTACAGTCCTTCACGTGCATTACGCTCTCAGGCGTCCTGTCAGTTGGTAATACCTAGAATTTCAAAATCAAGTGCAGGTGGTAGATCCTTTTCCTATCTAGCGCCTAAACTTTGGAATAGTCTTCCCTGCACTGTCCGGGAGGCAGACACACTCTGTCAGTTTAAATCTAGACTAAAGACGCATCTTTTTAATCTTGCATACACTACTCTTCCATAATATAAATCCTCTGAGGGTTTAGGCTGCATTAGTTAGATCAACCGGAACCAAAAACACAACTGATGTACTTGTTGCATCAAAGAGTGCAGAACAGTACTCTACTCTCAGCCAGTCTTGTCTCATTGTTCCAAGGTTACCACAGCGAGCAGGATGCAGTTCATGGCCTGACCTGATGGTAGAGCGGAGAATGGGAAGGGCGACCGACAAGAGCTGAGATGATAGAGCTGGATAAAGAAGGACGCGGTCACTTGACACGTCTTCACCACAAAATTTCAAATGCTATTAGATTATTAATGATAATCTTAAACTATAATTTACCTTATTAGTAAGTTTATTTATTTTATTTAGCCTTGTTGTGCAAGTCTCTGGAGCTTGTGCAGAGGCAGCAGCTTTTGCCAGAGGAACTGGAATCCCCTGGTTGGGCCTGGGTTCTCCTGAGGTTTTTTTTCTCGATTAGAGTTTTGGGTTCCTCGCCACCGTTTGCATACTGTTTTTGCACTATCTGCCTGGCCGGGGGGGCTGCTTTAGAATTTTAAAGTTTTACTTAATTAATATTGCATATAGGAATTTATAGTCTGTTATATTTGACCTGTGCTTCTCTCTCCTTTATCTTAAATGTGTGCTCTCACTGAGCGTGTGTGTGTGTGTGCGTGCATGCGTGTCTGTGTACGTGTGTGTGTGTGCGTGCGCGTCCGTGTGTGTGTGTCTATGTCTATGTGTGTTAGTACGTGTGCATATTGTGTGTGTGGAGTGTTTTGTATGTGGGTATGTCTGTCTTCTGTGTTTTCAACTTTTTCTTGTTTTTGCAGGTACAACTTTAATTGTTTTGCTTATAGTCAATATGTCTTATGTACAGCTGCTTTGTAACAGTGAAAATTGTAAAAAGCGCTATATAAATAAAGTTGAGTTGAGTTGAGTCATGTTCACATAACATGTTAATTTCATGTTGAGTTTACATGTTTCACTCATGTTCTCGCTACATGTTAATTTCATGTCGAGTTTACTTGATTCATTCATGTTCGCTCTACGTGTTAATTTCATGTTAAGAAAACATTACTCAAACATGTGGAACCACTGTCCATGATTAAATTATGTTAAACCAAAGAGCTTCTTTTTTTGTGCAAGTTTGAGCTAGAAACCCATACAATTGTGTTAAATGAAAGTGATTTGTTCAAGTTAAGTGAACAACATCAAAAAAAATTTTTTTTGAGTACAGGGGAAAATATAACGAAATGTGAGCCTGATTTAAACACGTGTCGCCTGCATGAGCGCCAAAGTCCAATGTGTTTGAACACATGCACTAACCTCAAAGCAAACATTCCAAAAAAAACATGCATTGTTACATTATGCCCTATTTTAAACAATAGTCTAGAGAGTAATGTAGACTACTATATTGAGAGTGGGGTCAAAAGACGTTCATAATCATGCATATACTAATGTACAGTCTCATGGTTATTATCTTTAAACAAACTTTTTTATATTTTTTAAAAACATGAAATATGGATGTTAAATAGGTTTATTATTTTTTTATTTTATAGATTAGTGCAGACTCCGAGCATATGCTAGAAAACATAGTCCATTACAACAAGGGAAATAATTTGCTACGCAACAAGGCAGAGCACCTTTGACTACCATTGTCATTTTTCCTACTATGGTAGTCAATGGTGGCCAAGAACTGTTTGGTTACAAGCATTCTTCCAAATATTTTTCTCTGTGTTCACCAGAACAAACAAATTGACACAGATTTGGAACAACTCGAGGGTGAGTAAATAATGACAAAAATTGTATTGTTGTTACTGTAAATCTACATAATAAAAAAATAATAATAATCTCGGAGATAAACTCTTCCCTTTAGGGCTTACATACATACAGCATTGAACATATTAAGGCTGTATAGATAATGACTGTATAAATTCCAGAGAACAAACAAAGTCGACCCAGGACACCAAACTCAATAACTCTATAATTCTGCATATTATAAACAAATTCTTCTACATAAGAGAGCAGATGTATAAATGTTTCCCCCACAAATCCCTCCACTCCATCTTTAATGAGTGTCTAAGGCCTCACACCGACCAGAGGAACGTGTTCACAGCATGACAGTCCTGCTTCTCTAGGCAGCTTCATGGTGTTTGCTACTTCACTCTTCCATTTGGTCCAGTGCGTGGATGACTGTTCCCACTGTTTAGCCTGACTCAGAGGTGCTCAGAGTTGGATGAGGCCGATTTCCCCATCCGGTTGAAGTCCACTTTTCTGCCATCCCTTGCGAACCTCTACCTTATCCAGAATGTAAAAAAGCACTCCTGTAAGTGCCTGCCGCAGACGAAGAACACAGAAATATTCAGACATAGATTGAACTTTGTTGTTCTTCACCAATTTGTTTGGTGGGGGGTAGCGGGCAAATGGGCTGTTTTTCAAAGTGAGCGTTTTATACTATAAAAAATTTACTAGATGTATGTGTAACATTTCTACATCGAGCATGAGATCATCATTAAGACATTAAAAATGCACATCGTTCTAAGGGCCATTTAGCATCCCATGAAAACATTTTTGGGTCTATCTACGGACCTCAACAAGATCAGTCGAGAGTTACTTTTCTAGATCAAAGAAGAGATCGCAGGAAAGAACGTTCAGATACTATACTGTAAGTACAAAGCTGCGCTGATGCAGAAAAATGTAAAACCTGTTGGTTATGAGATGCTTACAAAAATTTGCCAAAAAATGCCTCATGGGGGATGATTCCAAGAAGTTGGGTTGGTCAGAGTTGGGGTTTAAATTTGTAGCCACTTTTCGGGCATGCACTAATCGATCATACAAATGTTTAACGCATCACTTCATTCTAAACTTCATCACTAAACAAAAGCCATAATTTCTAAAGTCTTTCTAGACACATTTAGAGAAGTCAAACCAGCAGCCATTAGGTAATCTAACTGGATGGATGAGTACTTGACAGGTTCAATTTCAGTAAAAGATGTCATTATATGCTATAAAATGCTACATTGGCACATTAAGGTTATACAGCCTTACACTGAAGGTTCTGCACTCTACTTGTCTTGATGTTGTTGATGTTCTTCTGTGATTTTAAAAGTGCTTTTATCTAATTGTCAGTTTCCATATGCCATACACTCACTTCAGAAAACAAAATATGTAAACATTCAGATAGAAATATAACACTCCATAATATGATTGTATTTGTTAACATTAGTAAATGCACGACGAGGCCAAGAACCACCCAACTCTCTGCATTTTTCAGTTGAAATGACGTCAACACATCAAATAATGCTACGCGTTCCAAGGCATTGCAGTGGGGCTTTAATGTTAACATGTACAACCGTATTGTAAAGTGTTACTGAAATATTAAGTAAGCTAAAAGTGGAATAAATTAACGGAACATTCAAATCTGTGAGAAAAAGTTTATTTTCTCTCACAGTTCTGGTACTGCGTGACTTGTACATTTTACAATATTTACAGTAAATACCAAACGTTGTATCAAATGATCACATCAAGTCCTTGAAAATAAGGAACAGTTAAAAAACAGCCAATTACAGTAGCATTGTGTGTTTATCGTGCATCTGTTACATTTTCTATGTCAATATAAAGTCCTAACAAAACGACTCGTCGTCTTTATTCCTGACTAGATAAGCCCGCTCACTCACAGATAGTTATTTGGGGAAAAGAGAGAAACATTTCAGGGCCGGTTGCAAAGCAACTACTTGCATGTTGTCTTTTTCTTTCGCTCTATCCCCTAACTTCCACCCTCTCTCTCTTTCGCTTTTTTCCCGAAAGCCACCCAAGAAGAGATTAATCATGAAGGAAAAACTCAACTTCACCCTCTAGCTGCAGGTCACAGTTCTTATTTCGTGTGGAATTGGCTTTCGGAAAGCAGAAGGCCTGCCTGGGGGGCAGGGACCTGATATGAGAGGAATTTGAGAATGAGGCAGAGGGGATTGATTAGCCCACTTCATATCCCCATACTCGCTAAGCACACTCCAGCTGCAATCTAACACACCGCTGAGCTGAATAGACAAGAGAAATTGGATTCCTTCCTAATATTTAACCTTCAAGTCAGCTCTAACAGCTGTTGATGGGTTGCTTTCCCAGGTAGTTACAGAACAGACTTTTTTCGTTCCGTGTTGTTGCAGAGAAGAGAAGGGATGAGTGGAGTTTTTGCAGCAAGTTATTCAATTACGCCGGTGCGAGGAGAGAGTGGTGCTCTAAGGTTGGGGCGGCTGTATTTCAGCAACTTATGATCTAAAATGATTCTTATTCACTCGTGCACGCAATCAGATGACAAAAGACGCGACCTCTACAGGACGGACACAATGGCTGTGCTGACCCTGAAACACAGCTCAATTGGAGCTCTGGCTTTAGAAAAATATATCCAGTAACGCTGCATTCCAGCCAATCATCGGATCTCTCTGACAGATGTCAGAACAAAGGGCGTTAGCATCAATCCGCTCACTCCTCCATCTGAAGTACATCCACACAGGCATCTGTTTTCTTAAAAGACCTTTATGACTGTGACTTTATGCTGGAATCCAACTCAATTAGCCTGATCGTGAAACGTAATTAGAGATCTCGTTAGTATACGGTAAAATATAGAGCTCCATTCACCGCACTGGCAGGAACTTACATATTCGCTCAAAAGAGCCATTTTCTATTCATATGCCAATCACTGAGCTTTTAAAAGGTTGATGGAGAATGGAACTATTTCTTTTTTAAAGCGCAGTTGCTCATTCGAGTTGACTAGATTTTAGGCACATTTGTGATAATGCTTAGGTTTACAGAATATTAAGCGTGTCTCATTACTGAATTCACACGTTTTTATTTTATCACCATTTCAGCTCCAGGCCTGAAAACACCCACACAACCTCTGGCTGCGGCCAACACCTGTGTGAACTCAGAAGCAGAGGCAATCTGTTCACAATTAAAACACACGTAATTCTGACTCGACTTAGTTCATTTTAACCAGGATTAAACCCTATTAAACAGGATTAATAAGGCGCTAATTGTTTTTCCTCTTCCTTTGAGTCTGGAAAATTCTTTCAGCATTTTTTTCACTCTCATGTCATTCCAAGTCTGTATTACTTTCTTTTGCAGAACATAAAAGAAAACATTTTGAAGAACGTTGGTAACCAAACAACATTGGCCCCCATTGACTTCCACTGTATGGACAAACAAACAAAAGGAGTAGTCATATTATGCAGGTATATTGAGCCGACGTCACGATTACGTCACGGCCTTAGCTGGAGGTTAAACAAGGGGAAAACTGGAGGCGGCCAATACAAATCAGCACAGAGTCGGCTACATAAGCAGTTTAAAATATCATCTTGGTGTGTTTTAGAGTGCCAGAATCGACAGAGTGAAGGCTCTAATCTGACATTTTAACACATACCATTGCCAGAAAAAACAACGACAGTTGTAGTTAAACCCAATAAAACTAGCGGACTTCACAGAAACGATCACCAAAGATGCTTGCATTTACAGCGCACACTTTATATCACTCAATAAACTGTCTTTTGTTGGTATGGATTATAGTTTGGGTATGTGTCTAAAAACTTCTCATGTATCCCCACCTAATCGGACCCGGGGAACAAGTTAAGTTATTTTTCACATAACGTTAACCTTTTTTTTAGCGAATATACAAGCTAACTTTGTTAGTTGTACAACTACCAGTTAGCCAACCCCCCGGAGATTAAACATGTTTGTCGTCGCTGTTTCCACAGTATTCATAAGTGTATGAGTAGAAACCCGGGAAAGGAACAGTGAGAATGGCTCATGTCATGTGTCAGGTGCGTGTATTCCAGCTGCAATTGCTAACGTTTGCCAATGTTAGAACATATTGGCATCTAAAGATGTAACGTTATTCTCTCTCAGTTTGTCTTGACTATACACGCTTGGCTTCTTTCTCTATGTGGTATGTGTTGATGTCAGACACTTAAAGGTCCAGTGTGTAATTTTTGGGATGATCTATTGATAGAAATTCAATATAATATACAGTATCTCACAGAAGTGAGTACACCCCTCAAATTGTGTAAATATTAAATATATCTTTTCATGTGACAACACTGAAGTAATGAAACTTTGCTACAATGTAAAGTAGTGAGTGTACAGCTTGTATAACAGTGTACATTTGCTGTCCCTTCAAAATAACTCAACACACAGCCATTAATGTCTAAACCACTGGCAACAAAAGTGAGTACACCCCTGTCATGGCTCTGCTTCCTTAGTCATGTTTTTCTTGGTCCTGTAGCAGAGCCATGACAAAGTCTTTGGTTATGTGTGGAGAGAAACATATTATTGTCTTTTTGACAATAATATACATTCTCTCCAGTGTCTCGTCTCTGTTCCCCTCCTCTCGTTTCCTTGTTATCCTTCCCTGAGTGTTTGATTAACCACACCTGCCCCATGTCGTTATCCCTCGTTTGTGTTTCCCTATATATACCCTCTTGTTTCTGTGTCCTGTGCTCGTGTATTACGTTGTGTCTACGTTGCGGTGGTCTGCATTGTGGTGGTCTGCATTGTGTTTGTGTTTGTGTTTGTGTTTGTGTTTGTGTTTGTGTTTGTGTTTGTGTTTGTGTTTGTGTTTGTGTTTGTGTTCGTGCTCTCACCCGTGTTCCTGTTCCTGTTCCTTGCCCTGTTCGTGGTTTGTGAGTTTTGTGCCTTGTATTATTTAAGACGTTTGGTCGTGTCCTTTAGTTTAGTTTATTGTTCTTGTTTTCATTTTGCCCCCCCGTGGGAAGTCTTTTGTTTTATATTTCTTAGTTCTGTTTTCCCCCATTGTGGGTGTTTTTGTTCTGTTTTTGTTTTTTGTATAATAAATATATCTGTTAACCCCTTCACTGCCTGCCTGCGCTTGGGTTCTTCTGCCAGTCCGTGACAACCCCTAAGTGAAAATGTCCAAATTGGGCCCAATTAGCCATTTTCCATCCCCAGTGTCATGCGATTCTATAGTGTTACAAGGTCTCAGTTGTGAATGGGGAGCAGGTGTGTTAAATTTGGTGTTATCGTTCTCACTCTCTCATATTGGTCACTGGAAGTTCAACATGGCACCTCATGGCAAAGCTCTCTGAGGATCTGAAAAAAAGAGTTGTTGCTCTACATAGAGATGGCCTAGGCTATAAGAAGATTGCCAAGACCCTGAAACTGAGCTGCAGCACGGTGGCCAAGACCAAGCAGCGGTTTAACAGGACAGGTTCCACTCAGAACAGACCTCGCCATGGTCGACCAAAGAAGTTGAGTGCACGTGCTCAGCGTCATATCCAGGGGTTGTCTTTGGGAAATAGACGTATGAGTGCTGCCAGCATTGCTGCAGAGGTTGAAGGGGTGGGGGGTCAGCCTGTCAGTGCTCAGACCATACGTCGCACACTGCATCAAATTGGTCTGCATGACTGTCGTCCCAGAAGGAAGCCTCTTCTAAAGATGATGCACAAGAAAGCCTGCAAACAGTTAGCTGAAGACAAGCAGACTAAGGACATGGATTACTGGAACATGTCCTGTGGTCTGATGAGACCAAGATAAACTTATTTGGTTCAGATGGTGTAAACCGTGTGTGGCGGCAACCAGGTGAGGAGTACAATGACAAGTGTGTCTTGCCTACAGTCTAGCATGGTGGTGGGAGTGTCATGGTCTGGGGCCGCATGAGTGCTGCCGGCACTGGGGAGCTACAGTTCATTGAGGGAACCATGAATGCCAACATGTACTGTGACATACTGAAGCAGAGCATGATCCCCTCCCTTCGGAGACTGGACCGCAGGGCAGTATTCCAACATGATAACGACCCAAAAAGAAGCTGAGGGTAAAGGTGATGGACTGGACAAGCATGTCTCCAGACCTAAACCCTATTGAGCATCTGTGGGGCATTCTCAAACGGAAGGTGGAGGAACGCAAGGTCTCTAACATCCACCAGCTCTGTGATGTCGTCATGGAGGAGTGGAAGAGGACTCCAGTGGCAACCTGTGAAGCTCTGGTGAACTCCATGCCCAAGAGGGTTAAGGCAGTGCTGGAAAATAATGGTGGCCACATAAAAAAATATTGACACTTTGGGCCCAATTTGAACATTTTCACTTAGGGGTGTACTCACTTTTGTTGCCAGCGGTTTAGACATTAATGGCTGTGTGTTGAGTTATTTTGAGGGGACAGCAAATTTACACTGTTATACAAGCTGTACACTGGCTACTTTAAATTGTAGCAAAGTGTCATTCCTTCAGTGTTGTCACATGAAAAGATATAATAAAATATTTACACAAATGTGAGGGGTGTACTCACTTCTATGAGATACTGTACATAGCTATGTCTTCAGAGGTGTATAAAGAGCTTACACAATGAAGCGTTATGTTTTATTTACCTTAGAATGAGCTATTTCTATCTACATACACCGCGGGTCCCCTTGCATGTAATTCGCCATGTTCTGTCAGCCGTCGTAGTGTTTCGAAAGGGAGGGGTGGAGTGAGCGGTTGGTTGCAATTCGCAACCTTGCCGCTAGATATTACTGACTGGGCCTTTAACTGGAAGTAACGTAATCTTGACAGTTCGTCCATCCATTGAGTGAGCGTGTACAGGTCGGCCAATCTGGTTCCTTCCTTTAAAGTTTACTTTTTCAACAACAGTCACAGTTCCAGGCTGTGACTGACCTTACATATTCAAATTAAATTGGATTCTCTCTAGTCATTGTCAAAAAACAAGCTATCAAAACGTGCTCGCTAGCATTAGTAAAGCAGCCAGAGGAATCTTTCTACCTTTGCTCCACCCATTAAAACGCGTCACAATGTTTGGATGGACATGACAGAATTTGTATTTTTGGGTGACCAATCCCTTTAATAAACACACAAAATAAACATATATTTAAATATCACATTGATGGGTTATTTGGAATTCAACTCAAGTAATTTAAGACTTATGTTTTGAACTAAATCATTGTTTGATGTCTGAATTACAATTACAATATTGTTTTCATGTTAAAAGACCTCTGCTCTCCCACTGTATTTCTATGGGATCTCTGATTGCTGTATTCCAGGACCTCAAACATGCAGTTGAATTCTAGAGGAAATATTCTGGATTTCCTGGATGTGGCATCAAAGGGTGGAAATAGCTTTAGAAAAAATGTCCTACAGCGACTGTGATTTTCACTATAGCGAGAATGAAAACCTATGGCTGCTGCTGACTTCATGAATTAAATGTGAAACCCATTGCTACCCTGATAGCACACATACATCTGGTTTACGTCTATTTGACGTCTGCATTTACATCTGCAAGACATCTACAATACATCGTTTGCTCATCTGCAATACGTCTCAGAGATGTCTGCTGTCAGACATCATATAGACATCTAGAAGATGTCTGTAAGATGTTTATGATTTAGAATGGATGTACAACAGCTCTTTCTAAGATGTTTAGCAGATGTTTTTAAGCAGCAGATCTCCAGATCTTTAGCAGACGTATTACAGACGTTCAGACGTCTCCGAGACGTATTGCAGATGAGCAAACTATGTATTTAAGATGTCTTGCAGATGTAAATGCAGACGTCAAATAGACGTAAACCAGATGGATTGTGCTATCTGGGTACCTATTGTTTGTTAAGGCCATTGTTTAAACTCTGTCTGAATCGGGCACGACAACTAAAAGAGACTTTAAAAGGTGCCTTCATAGCATCTATTGTGAGGTCAAAAGACTGAAAAATACCTTGAGTTGCGATGCTGTAATGTAGTGCAATCGAGTAAATACACAAACTTGAATCCGCAAGAGAGCTGGCGACAAGGAAAGTATCTCACAACACCAATTAACTGGAAAAAATAAATAAGTAATTCTTTAATTCCCCAAAGACAGCCTTTCATCTTATAAATAGTGACATTTTTTCTCTGCTTAAACAACGTGGCTATGCTGATATAATGCCATTCGTTTGAGCTGGTCTCTTGGGAATGACAACACAAACCCCATGTTTAGCGCCTGAGTAAGCAGTGGGTCCCAACACGATCCGCAACAGTGACGCACCTCACCTAGAAACCTTCTCAATTTGCATTCCTGGTTTGCATTCTTAGTCTTTCACGCCACCCTCTGAAATTCAGCTCTGTCCCAAAGAGGCCGCTCAGAAGAACACATAATTAGCGTTCTCCCTTTAGTCTTCCCTACTTCCGCTTTCCTCCCTCATTTGTACTGTAATTCTGTCATGCTACGGTTCACACAAAGGAGAAAACCCACATTCAACTTACTTCTTTCTAATTACTATTGGTTTACTTTTTCCTGAGGCTGATGGGAAAAGATGAAGTAAAACAAAACCGACATCTACGGAGGCGATTTCTTTGCTGCTGCGTAATATGCAGGTGTTCATATAAATGTACAGCTATGTAGTGTTTGGGGGCTGCATTCTAAGATATTTGGGATATATCTGGAGATCCAAAAACATTGCAAATGGAAGCTCATTTGCAATGTCCTGCTTTGGGATAATTTACGACATGTAACATCCACGAGAAGAAAGTCTTTAAAATCGCAGGTTTCACTTGCTGGTGTTCCTGTCCATGAAATCTCTCTCTCTCTCTCTCTCTCTCTCTCTCTCAGGCGAATGTCTCACTATCTCTCTTCCACCAATTCATTTTCCTCCTTGCGTAACTGGCTATACCAATCACCACCTTTTTTTTCTATTTCTAATTAAATATGTTTTCTGAGCCCTTTAAAAATCCAGTCTCATCCAAGTACACAATCTAATTTTTCATTTGCTTTTGTAGATGATATAAGACATCAACTCAATAATTTATTAAATTACTTTTCCCATTCATTTCCTTCTATCTATAATTGATCTTCTCAGTTGAAATTCCTGTTGTTCCCCTAACTCAGTGCGGCCCGCAGAGGGGCTGGTTGACATCGCCGCACGGTGCAGAGCAGCGTGTGCAGATACCCACTTTAAGACCAGACATTTCTTTCTCCAACACACTTACTGCAATCTGTCACACCCCTCCACCACAACCTGTGGGTACACGTGTGAATGAGGTCTTCAGATATGTCAGATAAATGGGCGTTTGTGAGACAGACAGGCAGCGTGACAGTGCACCTTCTGCAAGAGGGACTGAGGACTATGGTCAATTTCTTTTCCATCATGCAAGAAATTTTGGCTGGAGTGTTTATCAATAATTAGTTATATGCTGGAATTACAATGGTTTGCTGATGTTGACACTTTAAATTATATAATTGTCACTGCAGTTGCAAATGTATTGTTGCATGTAGGGCTGGACGGAATGGCGGAATGACGGAATATTCCGTTACCGCGGAATAAAATGTCAACCGTAAGAGATTTTTCTATTCCGTGTATTCCGCGGAATGTAAATAAGTAGGCGTGGTTAACTCGGCGCTCTGCAAATTAGGCGCTATTCTGAAAAAAAACTAATGAATTAATCCACCCGTAACAAATGAACGTATCAAACATTCTTTTGACCTTCTTTCATTCTCAACACGTATTTCAGAAGTCAGGTTGTTTTAAAAAGCTGTTAATAGTTTTATAAAGTTTAACTTCAGGCGAGCCAAGGTGAAACTTGCGTTGAAATGCGCGATGATGCGCGTGAGCGCTTTGATGTGACGCGCTTCTACCTCCAGTTTTGGGAGACGCGTGAGGAGTCACCAGAGACTGGCAGTGCAAAAACAAGCCCGAGACTAAACAAACCTAAAGACAGAGAGTCGCAACACACTAAAATTGCTCATCTAATAGAGAGTGAAGAGCGATAAAGACCTACAGTACAGATCCCATGAACACCAGTTTATAACACTAGTCATAAAATTACTCATTCCGTGAAATAGATTTTTGGCCATTCCGCCCAGCTCTAGTTGCATGTCAATACATGTTGTATAAATGGAAATGAAGCACTATGCTAGACACTATGCTAGGTATCAACCCCGTTTCTCCCTGTTTCAACTTTATTCGATTAGAGGATAACAAAAAATGCCAAAAACAAAAGAGCAACATTAGAGCTGCAAAGATAAAAACTTGCTCCCTTTGGCTCTCAAACACTGTTTTATAACAGAATGAAATATTTCATGAAATAATCACTCTAGTTAGAGGAAAGCAGAGAGAATTAAGCTTTTTCCTGATCCTCTTTTCAGTAACTCACGCTGAGTGATTGTGAAGAAGAGGAAAGAATAATAAGTCCAAAGGAGAAAAATTAACAAAGGGGGGAGAAAACTAACAGACTTGGCAAATTGAACCATAATTAAACGCTTACAAAATTCCATGCTTAGCTCATTTTAAAATCAGGTGGTTCTTTGAGGCAATTTCCTTTCTTTAATTACAATTTCCTGTGTGGTTTGACATTTACAATGCAATCTTCTAGGAGGACGCGCTTATGATTTATCATTCGTGCCTCTATCACATTGTCAGTCGGAAGAAATGAGTTTATAAAGCAAAAGCTCAAATGATTCTGCCCTTTGACCAATAAAGCAGGCTCATTATTGCAGGCCACAGAAAAGATTAACATTTCTGACATCCAAATCGAGGGAGATTAACAGGGAAAGATATTGTTTCAATTTCTATTAAATAAGCAGTTGTGCTAATTCAAAATATAGAAAATAATCATTTTAGCTGCTGAGGGAAAACACAGATGCAGTTTGTGCAAATCTTACAAGGACTTTGTAGAAATACTAGCCTGAACTGACAGGAATTCGTAACTATTTTGCAAGGTTGCACGATAGAGTGGTGCAGAGATTTAAAAAAAATAGCTCTGTGATTAACAACGGTTTATGACACTTACATATTTTGTCTATCAAGATATTTAGGGCTGTCAAACGATTAATCGTGATTAATCGCATCCAGAATAAAGGTTTGTGTTTACATAACATATGTCTATGTACTGTGCATATTCATTTTGTATTTATAAATACAAACACATACACAAGTATACATGTTTAGGAAATATTTACATGTATTTATTTATATTTACCAATAATTGAAATGATATATAAATGTTTATTAATTTTTAGATTTTTCTTAAATATATGCATGGATGTGTATGTTTTAATAAATACAAAATTATTATGCACACAGATATATATTATGTAAACACAAACTTTTATTCTAGATGCGATTAATCGCGATTAATCGTTTGACAGCCCTAATAATATTTACAAATTAACACAATATTTGCTATTTTTGAAGTCTAAATACAATCGGCAGAGGTAAAGATCTAACGTATATATAAATATAAACAGACTACGGTCACTCAATATCAACGTCACCACCACAAAACATCCGACAACGTTTCAAACGTGTTCTCTGGTTACGTGAAAGAATCTCTATCCATGTTTTTAGTGGTCTGTGTTACATGATTTGTGATATTTTTATGTGTAATGACATTTAACATCCCCACCAAAGAATCTAGTCGCTTTTAGCAACTTGTTAACAAACAACGTTTTTTAAAACTATGAGGCTTTCAAAAACCACGAGCGGGTTATAACTGGTGTGCTTTATATCATAGAATAAAACGTGAAAATATTAAACACAGACCTTATTTTAGGCATTTAACAAAAAAAACATTCAAAACACCCATTGACTTTGGGGCGAAGGAACCAGAAGTGCTAAAATACTAACTACCTTCTAGGGTTTGCATACAAAAATACGTAATCTCTGCACCACTCTATACGAATCAAACAAAAACATTTTTAGAAAAAGCAATAATGAAGCCACACCCCCAAGCTAACGTCATAGCGTGAAAGTAGATCATACTAAAACGTAAGAAGAAGATCGAACAAAAATGGGTCACATCGTAAAAAAGGTTTTAATGGTAATGAAACTGTATTTACGAGTGAAGGTTAACTGAGCTGAGCCTGTGAATAGCTATATTCTTCACAACCTGAGCATGAACTGATTTCCACAGCACAAAAAGGTTTGAAAGCAAAAGCATATACTGTATAGTGTATATAAAAGTTATATAGGGATTTAATTTTCATCTCTCTAAGAGCCATTTGACATCTTACAAGTATTCCTTATCAAATGACATCAAATGAATCATTCAAATCGATTACAAGTACGTGAATAAAAAAAACTTCATCCTAGATTCAGCTATTCCACAGCCGCATCCATAGATAAGAGTGTCCGCTACAGCATTAAAACAACGTTTTTAGTGAACCGTCACTGTCCTAACAAATCTTTCCATCTCCCCAGCTCATGTGACTTAAAAGGCTTCCAGTCAATGGAAATGAGGGCCACTGCCTGTTTTTCTGTGATCGCTTCTTAGTCAATGGATCATGTTTTAACACCATTCCTGATCCATCACCATGCTAGGAGTCATATCAATACTCTCCCATTTTCCCATTTGTGGAAGATGGGCAGATCAATTCATTTATAGGTAGTCTGGGCCTGACATCTGTTTGGGAGATTAGAATTTATCGGCTGCTCGTCTGATGGAAGGCACAAGGTTCATTAAGTCAATGGAATCCTTAATCAATGGGAAAACTTCAAGTAGCTCGCTCGGATAGCGGAGATGCTATTAGAGATTCATCCGCTCTATGGAGCCACTTACAATACTTAAACTAAGACATGTGGTATAGGTCATACTGTATTGCGTTTAATGACTGTTCTCTGCAATTGTGGGAGTACTGCATAACACAACAGCAACGTACTGAATACGTAGTTGTGGGTAAAAACGTATTTTTATGTTTAAAAGCGACGTTATATTAAGGTCCATTACATTTTGCGGTGAAGGCTATTAAATGAACAGCATGTGAAGTATTCTGAGTATTTTTTTTTCCAAGAGCTTTGTTTATGTGCTGTATTTAAATTGGTAGGGCAAACAACAGAACGCCTGCCAATCCCAAAGACAAGCTCTTCTCACCAAGTGCACGCTGAAACACACACCGACTCTTTGAAGGTCATGCTCTCAAACACCATTCAAAACAAAATATCAACTTTCAAATCTCCCCTATTATAAATAATGACCAAACAATCGCCAAACTGAATACGAATAACACATCCTCCAAGTCCACTACAAGCCTCCCTCACTCTGCACTCCACCACTGGTCGAGCCTCTCTCCCAGCTGATTCTTAAACACTTCGGTCCACCTGAATGGCTCTTCATCTGAATGTGTGTGCTGTGTAGGACGGCCTATGTATGCAGTTGGAAATAGGTCTGGGCCTTGCTGATTGATCGTTAAGTGTTGTCCATGAGCCCATCATGCGGATCCCACTTAACAGCCTCCACCACAGAAAGCAATCAGTGGACGTTACTGAGAGTCCCGGTGGGAGCAGCTAGGCCGTGATTGATCTGCTGTAGACCTCCGGCAGGACGGCCCGGAGAACGTGGACAAATCCTGCAACCCTCGTGTCCCCGAGTGATCCCCTGAAAGCAATGCAAGACGATGGACTGGCCTCAAAAAGTCTTGCGAGTAGAGACCGTAACCTTCCGGGACATCCACATTGGAACGAAGAGCCAATTCTGTTGTTTCAGATCAAGGACAGGAAGACAGAATGGAAATAAGCCATCCGGCACATCACAAGCTGTGACCCTTTCAGACAAACCTCTATATACAGTATGTAGCATAAGTCAACATAGAATGATTATGATTCCATATCTAATTTGGATAACAAATGCGTTCATCACGACAGCAATCCACACGATGTCACCAGCTGTTGTGTGGTCTACACTGGCCTGCTCTTCGAGTAAAGGAAGAAAAAAGAAGTAACCTAGATGAGAATTTTGTGCTCCAGTGACTATTGAAAGATGAGGCAATAAACTGCTAAACTTCAGTAATCACACTCCCCGAGGAATGTCTCAAATGGGGATGGTCAAAAACCTTGAAATTTGAGCCCCTCGTGCACGGCCCGGCCCGGAGCATTTGATGAGATTCATTATTGTAAGGGAGATGAATACAAGTGTCTTCTGATTATGAGATCGTCCATTAAAAGTTCCCACCAGTATGAGTTTTCAGGGCGCAACGTCGATGGCATTAAAATCTCAATTCAGGCCCAGTCGATTCTCCAGTAACAAGATTTCATTAAACGCAGGCAGGGAGGCAAATGGACTCGAAAGCATCGAAACAGCTGGCGTATAAATTATAAAAATGTGCTTTCTGCTAACTGAACACACCTTCGGCTTGCAGACGCATTATTATTTAATGTTCGCAGAGCCTGATTTTATGTAAATTGGAGTCATCCTTTCTCTCTCTCTAGGCCTCTTCTCACTGCCAGGTACTCTGAAACCAGGCACAGGGAAAGATTATGCAAACCAATTAACATATGAAAATAACATATTAATATACTGTCTGTGAACTGTGTCCAATCAGTTCCTTTTCACTGGCGTGTGTACAAAACAATTAAAATTAAATTTATACCGCTTTTTCTCCTTAACGTATTCTGTCTGGCGAATGGAATCGCCGAGCGAACGCCGACAGAAGTTTAACAGGCCTCGCGTTCTCCCTTAAAGGCGTACACCGACTTTTCAGGGATATTTACAAGAGGCCGTGCTAATAAATTCTCTTCTTTTGTTTGGTCCTAATGGTGTGCGCATCTAAAACAAAGCAGTGAAATCCACAGCGGTACCCGTCGCGCTAATGAAGGGCGTACATTATGCTGGCCGCTAATTACTGCCTTCCCATAAATAAAACAGAAGACAATCAATTAGCCAAGAACGTGTCTTTGTTAGTCATGGACGGCAGGTTCCTCTGGGCAAAAAAAAGAGATCTGCGGCATGAGGGTCTCTTCAGGGTGCAATTTCGAAATGGGCAGGAAGAGGACAGATAAATCACATTTCGAATGTTGTTCCTAAAAGCACTTCAGGCAATCCACTTCGACTCACTGGGATTACAAGTAAATTAATACCTATGCAATTTTCCAACCGCCAGCACCGAAATATTAATGTGAAGTGCAGAAATGTCTTTTCCATGGGCGAGTGCTAAGCAAAAGAAACCGGCGTGTTATTATTGTAACCTTTTAGAGTAGCGTCGCTAAAAAGCTCCTCGCTTACTAATTCAGAAATGGTGACTCTCTTATGATGTCCCACACACTAGCTGACTGACGTGTCACAATTGATGTTGACCAGAGCAGGGCGAATCAGTGTGCATTAACAACAAACCTACAAAGATTGTATCCAAATGATGAGAACATTATGCAGGCTACGGGCCAGGCATCAATGCCTACCATAATGCATAATTTGAGCATTAATGTAATTTACATTTTAACACAGGCCCCTGAGTAAACTGATTAGTAAAGATGCTTATCTGGTAATGTGAAGGGGGATGTTGTGATGGTGACATGTGAGGGAATAGGCTGGATTACGGACAGCCAGGTCTGGGCCCCACTGAAGCGTGGGACTAAATATGCAGCAGTAACCGTTCCTGGCACAATCTAAACATTCAGTTTAAAATGACTTATGTTTCCTTTTTTATATTGAAAAAGACTGGTCTGACAGGCAATCAAAAATAAGAACAAAAACAGTAAGCTTGCATTGGAACACACACCGCTCATATGGGTAACTCCATTGGAAAATTAATCTAAAAAGTGAAAATAAATAAAGTTTGCCGAGCAATTATTCATCTGGTATTTGGATATTCAATCTGGCATTCAACTAGATTTTTTAAAGCACATTTTTCTCCATCAAACATCTTTTATCTGTGTCCCAGCAGAGTTCTCTTTTTACGGGACAAATTAGTGCTCGGAAAGATGACAGAAGCCCTTTAAAAAAGTGCAACAACGTTGCAGTCCCATGATGCAACGCTCCCAGCGGTTACATCTGCTCCGCTCTTTCATCTCTCCCTATTGTTCGGTGAGAGCTGTCACATAAGGAGGAGAGTCGGTGGCTCCTTCCCACCCCCAAATCCTCCCTTTTTCCCCTTCCAATAGTTGGCAGGGTGGCATAGTCCCCGTACAAAGGAGAGTGTACTTGGAGCATGGAGGGGAGTGCCATTAGAGGGAAAACAGTTTGGGAATTAAGGTCATTAATTTTCCACTTTCAAGGGCTGCCACACAGACGGAGATAAAGTCAGCATAAATATTCTGCAGAAGTTTCTCCTGTTTTTCTCCTCTCCCCTTCTTCTCTCTCTCTCCCTCTCTTGCTCTTTCTTTTTTCATCGGAAGCCCATTTATCTCCATACTGTCAATTAGAGGCAAAAGCAAAGAACTAATTAGGAACTGTGCAATTTTAATTAGCTGTTTTGATAATTAAACTAATTGGTTCCCTTGTGTTTCTGCAATGTGCGCCGAGCACTTTTTTTGATATCTGGGCTGCAGATTTCCCATCCGTTGCTTAATTAGTCACTTTTGCATTAAAAAGGAGCCTTTCTTAATAGCCTTAATTTGCAGTTGAAAAGAGAATCTACCATCAATAATTTGTGTAATTGGTAACCGTTTGATTGTAATTTAGAGGCACGACCGGACAGCTCTGAATGTCTAATTCTTAATGACTGGGATTAAAGTTGGATTAAATGTTTGGGAAGAGGATTTTTGCCCCCCAAATGACACCTAAGCTATTTTTGACTACTCCCATTTGGACAGAGTAGGTATACTGTAAATTACGGTTTTGTGCAATCGAACAGAGTGGAGCATATTTAAGTGGCAAGTCTCTCGAAGGTCACAGACTGTTTTTGGGGGGATTAAGGGACATGGGCTAAATAGAGCTAAAAAGCCTTGTCGGTTCACTTTAAATGTGAACATGCATTTTTCAGCCACTAGGAGGGGCTACATAAACTGTCAAAAGAGTAAACAAACAACTATTGCCCATTGCTTTAAACATGATGCAGTCCTATGGAACATTAGGAATATTACACAATAACATTAATAATGCACTCAAACTACATTTTAACAATGTGGGTTACAAAATTAAAATTTTAATAAGCAGAATGAAAGTAATAAAAGTATAAAAACGTCATGGAAAACCAATTAAAATGATGAGATTCTTATTTACTTTCAACACTTGAAAGTATACATCCAGAGTAAAGAAACTTTCAATTGGTATTTGAATTCATTTTGAACAAAACAGCACCATCTATCATGTGCATCGTTTATCTCATTTATCCAGATATCATCACAACAGGTCTCTTCAAATCTTTCCTCCAAGCAGGACTTTCCATTGAACACAGTTAGAAAAGGTACCATGTCTGATATTGGTTTATAATCAGCTTAACCATTATGAAATATAGGAGCGGCGCGTGTTCAACCTCTCTCTGACTCCAGCATCCACTGATTGTTTGCCCCAGGATAAATGGGAACCCAACTCGGCTCTATGCTATCTGATTAGGTAGGGTTAATTACTGTGCTGTGTTTTTGAACTGGCTGTATGTGAGCCCCAGCAGTAAATAGATGGGCCTGCTTAATTCCCAATCAGAAATGAATTTTAATTAACTCTGCAACAAAAAGCCCACACTCCAGGATGGTTTCCAATCACAACTGATCCTGTATCAGCGTGGCAGTAGATAACTCCATCACTGACCATCAATACAGAAATGGATTTGTGTCATTTGTGAATAATTCCTAGAGGGTTTAATAAGAACCCAAAACAGTCATATGAGACAGTCTGATGTGTTTTCTAATGATGAACTACTTCACCTCACAACTCGTGTGTCATGTCACATGTTAGTTGCTTCCAATCGGTCTGTTTATTATTTCTTTTTAAATGTTGTAGAAACATGTTATTTAAAAACACTTAGAATGTCGTCTATTCATTGTTTCTATTTAAATGTCCAGCGTTGAACAACAAGGGGCCACACTTTTCTTGTTCCCTCCGTTTGTTGTGATTAGATTAATTGGGTGTCATTCACTTCGGCAAGAGGTCAGCACACATACATTCGTGGTCAAAAGTCATCCATCTATCAGCCTGCAGAAATGAAAAGTAAGACATGTCAGGCTATAGAGGCAGAGAGCACAAGTTCAAACAGTGGATTTTCGGAACGTCCCATTCTCCCTATTGCTATATAGAGTTTGAATTAAACTACAAATGAATGTCTGGGGGCAGGGTATAGGATATATGCACTCTTATGTCTTATGAGTAGATATAAATAACAATTTCATAATTTATGTCTACTCATCACCTTCAAGGAGATCCAGATCCAAAGGTAGAAAGACATTAAACGAGGCACATTTGGTTTCCACCCTGACAGGAATCTCACGTATACAACGCTTTTTTTAGGATAAGAACATCTGTGATAAGCCTTTCTCTTTAACTCCGATTTGGGAGGCAATTAAGACTTAAAAGTAAAGGAGAAATTAAATGGCGGATCTCTCGCTAACAAACAGACCTCTGCTTCCCTCCTAATGGTTAATCTCGGGTGGATCTGTGCCACGATTGGTTAAGAGTCTCCGCAGGGCAGGTGAAAGCCCACCAATTGCCCACCATGAAACAGTAACACTTTTATCAGTGAAGTTACAGCTAACAATTATATTACCAGAGCCAAACGTGGCCTCCTATCTCAGCACTAATCAAAATGCGGCCCATCTGGTGTGTTGTCGCTCTCAAAATGACTGTTTATCTGGATACGGATAAAGTGGGTCTGGCTGTTTATGATCATGCACATCCAGCGGAGATACTATGATGTCAATTAAATAAGAGCGCGATATGTGACACACTGTAAACCATAAGAGTTTAGAACGGGAGGAAATGAGATCATGGAAATTGTCTAAAATGGCACAAAATGCACCATTTAGCGGTGAAGAAACATTTTTTTTCTCCAGTTATAACACACACCACTATCACACAAGCACACACGTCCCCCTATGAGCAATCCACACAAACACCCCTCACACACAGGGACACGCACGTACACTTTCCCTTAGCTGTGCTTTTGTGTTTTGTCAGAATTAATGAGAAAAGTTCCCTTGCCCTAGGGGTAATTAGTGTCCTTGGAGTTAAATAAGCTAATACTTAGACACCTCTGGCACAAGCAATTATGTTTGTGTATTGAATAATTGATTCAAAGAGGGGGGAAGGGCTGCTAATCAGATCTGAGCATAATGAATTGATTTAATTAACAGGGGAATCCGTGGCTCTCTGAGAAGTGCGCGCATTTATTCGGTAGCAGGAGCGAGCGGAGCGCATAAATTGGGGGAGAAAGGCGGTGCGAGCATGCTGTTAGTAGTTGTCAGCCTCGCAATTGGATTTCTTGAATATAGTTACAGTTTCGGAGCAAATGAGAACTGGGAGGAACGCGTTTTACTCCGAGAATAGCTTCCTCGCATCGGCCGTTTAAAAGACCGGGGGCGATTAGATTTGAGTTAGTCTGCTCGTTTTCGGTGCTTCTTTCATTTTCGCATGGAACGCACCGCGGCGTCTCAGTTTAGTTTACCCAGCGGTAATCGTAAGAGCAGTTTAGCCCGTGGACGTTACAGTCGCGCCGCGTAACCGAACGCGACTGGGGGACATCGCGGTACTGTTTATAATCTCCGCAAATAAATTGAGCAGAATAACAGACGCGCATCTATTTCTCTTCATGGCTTTCCGTCTCTGAACAGCGGAAAACCAGACAGACGCGCCTGTGTAATTAAAGCGAGCGGCAGCAAGGCGGACCGGTTATTATATTGTTTCTTCTCAGAGAAGCCAGCGGCGAGCGCAGAAGTGTGCTGGAGCCGAGAGCGGATCGCCTGGAGCCGGACTCCTCTCTCCTCAGGACGATGGTGTTAGACAAGGAAGAGGGTAAGTCTACCCGTGATTGTGAATACATTAACGCGGAGTTGCTTCTTCATGTGTTCGTTGCGATAAAAAGGAACACGAGGATATACCGAAACGCAGCCGTTAATGTCTGTTTTCCTGCGGAATGCTACTTTCATGCTCTAGTAGGCTACGTTTGTCATAGCAAACGGACACGTTCGGTGGTCGGGTTTCGTGAGGATGGGAGCGCGCACGCTACTCCCGGAGACTTCGAGACGTGCAGAACGTGGTGTTTCTGTTTAACCACAACTACTGTTGGTTAATAAATGCAATTAAATACATATTTATAAACGTACCAAACCCAATGTCACCGCAGTATCCGTGCGCGTCTACGTCTGTGAAGTTACGGGGATGTTTCAGCAGCAGGTGAGCGCATCTGAACCTTAGTTATGGATCTAAACGAGAGCGGGTTCAATAATAACATATTTGATATCAGTTTAATATGATTGTAATTCCCTATGCATATAAACTAAGTCACTGCATGCTGGTTCCTACAGAAGCTAAACTTTTTTCTTGAAGTGTGTTCTGCTGACAACTGTATGCTTACACCTGCAAGGCGTAACTACTGTGAACCTTATTTCTGCATTTTGTTGTTTCCTTTAAGCGTGTCGAGGGAAAAATCCATATACAGCTTCTTTGATCTAAAAAATGCCTTTCTTGTCATCTTTTATAGAATATTGTCATCCCACTCACATTTAGTTTTAGCCAGGGGCCCTTTTCCCCTCTAAAGTAATGGCTTGCGTGTCAGTCCCGTATTTATGTTTGCAAATGGATATTTCATATCTCTCTGAGCAAACCATCCTTTCACTAACCCATCTAAAAAACCAATAAGGGGATTGCCGTAGAAACATAAATTGGTCTGTCTCGCTCAGTCCATGTTGCGCTAATGTACCCAGATTAACTCAACTGTAAATTGTCTCCTTTGGATGTCTGTCTTGCTAAAAGTTCCCCATATGATTCATGATTCAGATTGCTTTTAACAGCTATTGGCTAAGCAATATGGTAAATGTACAAGGTGATGCAAATGGCATTAGTAGGAGAGGATGCACAGGAGCATGTAATGCAGTCAATACTACATTAACTACTGATGCCCAATTACAGAAGCAGGGAGAGTGGCTTTTAGGAGCATTAGGATTTACAGAAAAGCTTAGATCACCTGCTGCTCATTGCCTAAAAGCTTCACCCTTTGCTTGCTGGTGCCGACCAACTGCGCTGGCATTTTGGCAGGGATGGGGAGGCAGCTTGAAACAGTTCTCTCTCGCTCTCTTTCTGCTTTTTCTCTGGCGCTCACACTTTTAGCTAACACACGCACAGGCTTCCAACGTTCAGAGAAGTCTAAATGGTAAAAGCTGCAATTGGATTCTAAATATATCAGCGTAGGTTAGGTACAGTATCCTAATAGTTCTGTATGTGCATGTGTGTGCGAGTGGAAATAAATGCCTGCACAGCATAATCTCACCATTTCCATAAGAACAACCCTCATGTTTGCTCACATCGCCCATATACGCCTCTGTAGAAGTGAACACAAATAGGCCCTCGGCACTTGTGAACAACTTGCTGGTGTGTTGTGAGTTTTTATGACAGGTGTACAACAAAAAATGTCTTAAAAAATACAAAGTAATATAATTGACCGTAGTGTTTCACAGGAAGATCAATGACACGACTGACACAAAATCACGTCCTGCATTATAGAAATGATCTTGTTGCCTTCTGAAAATTTTCAGTGTAAGATACAAATCAGTAGTAGTCAATAATTAAGATTTTTTTCTTTTGGAAAGAAAATATTGTGACTCATCACATTACACAATATGTTATACCAAGCGCAGATTGTAAGTGGAGGGACGCAATGGTTTCAAAGCTCTTGATGTTATATTTCTGTTACACTGTACAAGATGACTGCATCTCTAAAATTATCAACCCATTTTACATCTCAGCATCGCAGGGTTTATCATCAGCGGTCCTTGGCCTGTATTTTATACTTCAAAAAACAACACTCGGTTGTCGCTTAATGCTGCTGTGGCACAGAGCGGTACAGTACTTGTTCTATTCGTCTCAGTTTTTATCACGACTTTGGGGAGGGGGTGAATGTGTTAAGGTAAAGCACAACACCTTTACAAGTTTTACCCTAAAATGAAAAAAGCTCTCCGTTGACTTTTAATTCTCTCTGGGGAAATGAACTATTCAGCCATTTTCTTTTACATTTTTTCAATGTACTTAAAACTCTGTGGATCGGTAAGAATAATTGGGTCCTCATTGTGGACTTGTTCAGGATTGATCATTCGCACCGCTGGGCTCCCTTAGAACCTGGAGAAGAAAAGAACAACCTCCTATTCTTCAACCTGATGATAAATTCTTGGTTCCCTTTTGCCGTTCAATTTACGAGCCTTGCATGCCCACTGTCCAATGAAATCTGTCCATTCATAAAGCATGCATTTGAAAAGCAATGTTTCAAATGAATACTAGACCCCTGATCTGTCTGCTGCTGTAATAAAACACGGGGCTCCAAGCATCGGTTTATTTTGAAATAATAAGAATTGCTTCATTCTTTACTTGAGTTACCATGGTAATTTTGTCTTGTAGCAATTTTATATTGATTTAGAGAGTGGACAGTAATATTTCTCTTCTGTTATTCCCCTTTCTGTGGGTTGATTTCTAATTTCCACTTGGAGATTACTTTTATACATTGCTTAAGTCTTTTCGCTTTTTTCCACCTGCAAGGTAATTTTCTCTCTTGTATTTGCTATTTTCTCAGCTTATTGGCTTGTTCTTATTCTAAATTAAACTTGCCAATTTCAAATATTGAAATTACATCAATGTTTCTCTCACCCTGGGTCTCTTGCAATATTGCGCCTGGATTCAGGGCCTAATGCTTGTGTTCCTGCCATTTATATTGCTTCAGCCTGAAGAAATTCCTACTTTATAAACATTTCCTCCTGATGCAATTACAGTTCAATATATCTGCAACTGATGTGTCCTCAACAGAGAGATCTGTCATCGCTGTGTGGTCCTAAATTGGCTTGCTGTATTCTGATGATGGTTTGAATGCAGTGCCTTTGTATGATGGTCTAATATATTCTGCAGAGCAAAAATACTGAACATATTAAAAAACGTATTAACATTTAGAAGCCTGGCCCTACACCATTTGACCATTTTGACCGTGTGTATGTGTGGGTTTGTAAAGCAAAAGAGACGGATTCCATCAGATCTCTTGCGATCCACCAAAGCCATTTCTGTTTCTATCCCAAGGCACTAGATCACTATCAAACGTGTGCTTTCTCACATCAGTGGCTGCAGATGGATATCATTTGCCATCATTTTACCACAATCCAATGGGGGCAGAAGAAAGACGAAGGCTTTAGAGAGCGTGAGAGTCAGGGGTTTGATGGGGATGGAAGCATGCACCTGTCCCTAATGCAGATGGGTGCACTCATCAGAACAGCTCACCGGCTCAATAGCTTCCCCTTCCTGAGTAATGCCGGAGTACTTTTATTAAATTCGCAGCCCGCACATTAGACGAGCGCCACACCGCACGTTTTAAACGTCTAAACACTCTGTCAAACATCAAGGGAGATGGGTAAGGCTCACGTTGCATCCATATGGTCCGTCACAACAGCATGTTTCCACAAAAAATCCCCCACCCTCCGTCGATTGCCTTGTGTAAAGCTGTAGTTATGGGCGAGTTTTTAAATAATTCCAATAAACACGGGGTTTTTGAAAAGCTCCAAGGACGTACGGTCCATCACGGAGACATTGGGAACACAGAAAACCTTTTATAACATCCTCAGACATCCTGCCAGTAAGATGAATCGTCATTTTTAGGCTACCTTTTAAAATGTCTTGGAGCAACCTTATCTTTCACCTTGAGTCCTGAGACGAATGCAGACAGGTGCGGCGTTCAGGGAACAAACAAATGTGAGAAAGAGAGAGAGGTGCAGAAAACAATATCTAAGTGTTGTGTATATGCGATTTAGGCAGAAAAAATCATGTCTAGGCAATATCAGCTTGGCTTAAACTGAAAGAAAGGCACTCAACCTTTGTCAGTATGTCTGTACAAATGTCTGACTTTTGAAAAATGTGGCTACACAAGGGCTCAGCTCTGAAAGTCTCTACAAGAGCAGCTTCTCCCACTGGACATGCTCCATGTAATAGTACATATTCTCGCTTGAAAGAAGGATATACAGCTACATATTGATGATTTTACACTAGGTGGTTTTTAATTTACTTTCCTTTGCTCTTTAGACCACATGTTATTCCCTCGTGTCACCTTGTCGCGGCACCTCTCGCTAGCACATCTCGCTGCAAGGGTGAGTTGCTCCGTCTATTGCATTCGTGCGCGATCGCTTTCTCTTTCGCTAACACACATACGCCCACACACACGCGGCTTCTCTTGCAGGAGGTCGTCACACTTGGCTCTATTTCATCAGTCCCTTTTCCATTCCTCTATTTATTTGTTTATTTTCCCCCCTTCATCTTTAAGCTGCTTTTCCTGTACAGCTTCAGAAACGTTTCTTTAGCATACACCGCGACCAGTAGCGCTAGTTAAAGATGACCTACACGTCCACGCAATTTCCCAACCAAGATGTGCTTCTGCTCTTTTGAATGTTACCTTTTTGGCATGACCTTCCTGTTTTAAAAGGTCCAGCCTTTAAAAGAAAGTACAGGTGGCCATGCTAATGAAATAAATGACTAGCATACTTTGCTTAAGGTCTCGTCCTCCCTGCAAGCTCTTTCCATCCGCCAGAGAGACTTTTATAAACTCCTCATTAACCTTATCACATTCTGTAACTTGATAAAAGCTTTCCTAATGATATCTACACTGATATCCACATTTGGCTCTAATGAAGTTAGAAAGTGCAGCTTGGGGTATCCTAGCCGATCATTAGTGTTGCCTTTTTTAAAATCAAGTCGCGAGTGTGATCTGCGCACACCTCGTCGCGCTGTCTTCGTCACTTAAATATCACTCGACTCGACCAAGGAACAATGAAGAGATGCCAGAAATGAGCTGTGAAAGGCATTTAGAGGCACAAAGGAAAAGGTTTGTTGTTTTTTAGAAGGTTTATAAGCAAGCGTTATGCGGTTATGAATGATTAATGCGGAAATAGAATCTTGTGGCATAATTGTAACGGGGTCTGTTTATGCGTGCGAGTTTCCATCTTGTTATACATTGATCTTCCATTAGGCCTATTAGTTGGAAGGCCTTTTTTAATCCCTCCTGAAATGCTCCCTAGATACATATTCACGAGTGTGTTTACTGGAGGACTGCAGGCTCGCGCAGATAACAGCTGCGCATTCGGAATGGTGTGTTTGCGGTTGTTTACATTTTTAGGTGCACAAGCATGTGCGGTTGTATGCGCACGTGTGTTTGTACGTGTACCGCATATAAATGAACGTGCGTTTATAATGATGTCCAGTAGATTTGCTTGTTTGCTGAACATATTTATAATGTAGGTTTATTGTATGTTTATATGTGTGTGCAGCAACATTGTCATTGAGGTTCCTGAAGGGTTTTTTTTGGCAGAGAAGCTGTTAAAGATGTTAAATGAATTGATACCGGCCTTAAGATTTGTCCCTGCTGGAGGGCCAGCGTTTTAACATTGCTAGAGACTGTATACACAGCGATACAAACCACACCTCATTCCCAAATGTAAATATGAAATCGTGGATAAACCAGGTGTTCTGGAATTGGAAAGAAATTCATGTGAATGTATGTTCAGGGTGTGTCTGTGTTGACCAATTTCAGATTTATACCTACTCATATCTTTTTCTTATTGCACCATTAAAGCAAGCTGGGATTAATGTGGTTTAAGAAGAAACTGAACCATTTGTTATTGTGATCATAATATCTTGTACTTTTGCTTTTTAAAATGTGTAGGGATTCTATTCATCAATATCTGTAATGCTGACTAGGACAGGGTTATAAATATACGCAACATCTAAGGCTAGAGGGTTTTTTTCTATTGGGAAAACTTAATGAAAATTCTCCCCAGCTCAATAAACTTTCCATATATATACACCATAAACTGGTAATAACAATCCTCATGTAAAGCGCTTAAGAAAATAGTTGGGAGAGAGAAATCCAATATAGCCTGTGTAAACACATTCCATCCAAATATTACATGGATATTAAAATCTATTCCTTTTTTAATAAAAAAGCCACAACATATTTAAAGGAAGACGCTGTTAAAGAAAGTACTGGAGGGATGCCGGCAAACGGAAACTCTGTCCACTTAATGAGATTTTAACTTCCACAACTCAACAGCTGACCTTCGATAAATCAAATCTTGAATTGCTAATTAAAGGCAGTGTTCGCCGGTTAGTTTGTATTGTTCCTTAAAGGGGAAGGACACCGTATCGGAGAGGTTGATTTAATCAATGCTTGGTGTGAGGCTTCTGATCCATTAGAATGGCAGCTGTGGTCCAGGCGCTCGGCCACTTTCCTCTGATTTAATTGAAATTGGAAACTGAGCGCAGGCCGAATAATGCTGTATCCAGTCCAAAGTCTGTATATGCCGATTTTTACCCTTTCTTGACACGCAGTCTCCCGTGCACGCTTTAAGCTTATAATGGAGTGGCCATTCCATTTAACTCTTGAGTTCTCCAGCAACGTCAATAACCCTGGATGGTCTGGCCATTCAATCATAACGCCGTCAGTTGTACTGCTATAAGAAAGGTTTGTTTCAAATACACATTTATTTAGATAACAATTTACTTGGTAATCCATATAATTCACTTCATTTTAATATAAAGGTAGTCACACTGAATAAAGACAAGCCCCAACCTGATTCTATCCCTAAATGAAAACACGTTTTCTAGTTTATTTTATTTTTTAACAAGTAGTTTTAGATTTTGAATATATATACAGTATATATATATATATATATATATATGTGTGTGTGTATAAAATACATTTTATATATTTTTCAAATATAATCCTAAATATGATATCGCCGCTGTCCTTCCTAAACCTTGTTTGTTCAAATTCCCTGATTTTCAGGAAATGGAAAAAACACTGCATTTTTTATGAATAAATACCGTGTTGTTGAAGTTGTCAAGCACTTTTTATTGATAAAAATAATGATTTATCACAAAATGCTGAGAAACAAGGTTTTGTAAAGACAATGAAGATATATCAAATGTAGTTCTATCTATACTCTTAATTATATTATATTAGATTATATAGTATTATATTACATCATAATACAACACACAAAATTGGAAACTCGAGAAATTGTTTTATTGTCATCAAAAAATGACCAAATTAAAGGCCTTATGTTACAGTGTCACACTGAACTAATCCCTAATTCACCTAATCCCCATGGGGGACGATGACCCATGGGCAACTGTAACATGGCAATGGCTTTACAACTTTTTAAAATTTAACCATTATAATGTCCACTTGACTAAGTCCTGTACAGTAAACAATGGCTCCCAATCTACTTTACTGGACCGGAAAGCCTTCGAGGACAAAATGTAGCTATTGCAATCCAAAGCCTGCTTCATTATTTACCCCATAAGGAGATGGGC
Source organism: Triplophysa rosa (assembly GCF_024868665.1). Taxonomy (NCBI): domain Eukaryota; kingdom Metazoa; phylum Chordata; class Actinopteri; order Cypriniformes; family Nemacheilidae; genus Triplophysa; species Triplophysa rosa. The sequence continues at coordinate 15,350,031 of NC_079890.1, read as the reverse complement.
ATCCGATAGAGTGTTTCGAATGACACAGAGGCCTCACACACCAAACAAATACCCCCTGTGGTGGATTTGTATTATTCAGCTGTAAACGGAGCCCAAATGGAGTTGTGCTGTGTGCCGTTTCCTCCATTTTCAACACTGCAGCACGGCTCTGAATGGCACACCTGTCTCCTGGCATATCTTTTGAAACACTAAATGTGCCATAATTGCTGGGGAGAGGGGCATTTCATACATCACTCCCTAACCTTGGGAGTGACAAACTTTAGGAGGCCTACATTTATGCCCAGCCAAATGCATTTTTAATGCGAGCGAAAAAGTGTTGGGGCATCATTGTGCGACGGACGGCGGAAAGAAGCTCTGACAGTGCTAATGGTTACATTCTTGCCAGGAGTCATGAAGTAGCAGATAAGATTGTCCCCCTTTTTTCTGAAAAGATCTGGAGGCAGAATAGATGGATTTATTCCTTTATTCAGATGCAAATGCAATCTGTGGGAAAGAGGGAAAAAATGAATTGAGTTCATATATATGAAGAGTCATTCATCAGCGGGAGATATTGACGCTTCGTGCCTTCTGGTGGAGTAAATGGGAGTGTCAAAGGCTGCGGTCTTAAAAGTCTGTCTAAAATCAAGACCTAAAACAAACGTTCACTCTGGGCCTACCATAGAGAGCAACTTCCAGACGGCTGATTGGCTGGACGTGTGGTCACACGCCTCCTTATTCTTTCTCTATCAAGCGACTGATTGCTCCGCTGATCTTCTGTGAAACTTGAGTTTCTAACCCTCGCATTACGAGAGCTGGGTGCATTCTCGCGCATTTTCCCCCTACATTCTCACAAGCCGGTCTGTCGACAACTTTAACTTCCAGACCTGTTTTCTCACCACGATAGCAAGCTAGAGCCAAAGTGTTGGAACAAGTTACCTCTTGCAATATCACTGCCAGTTTTCGCACATCTCCAAAATAAGCAGTAATGAATATAATTAGATAGTTGTTGCATATCTCTCTGATACATTTCTTATAATTAACCCCATGTGAATAAATTAAAACTAACAGGAGAAAGAAAAGCATAGTGTAAAAATAAATAAATAACGTGCACACGAGCGTGCTAATGAAGTTATCCGTTAATTGGAATCGCATCTGTTAGCCAAAGCTTTAGCAGGGCACCAGGAGCTAACAATGTGTTTAGTAAGCCTCTCAATTTCCTTATGCAAGAGAGAGCGTGAAAGAGCCTTGGTGCAAGTGTAAGAAATGCATCTCTGACGTGTTGGAGTAAAGAACCCCCGTTTCCAGGCCCCGCCACACTCCCCACGCTTGAAGCCGAGCCAGTGTTATTGCAGGCCTAATGCGGCTGCCTCATTTGGGCCAGATCAGATGTAATTATGCTCGGGAAAAATGGCTGCCGACCGCAGGGGTCAGGACACTTGTAACATGTGAAAAGAGCAATTATTCCTGCAGACAAAACCCTCCCTTATCCTGGGCAGTGCCAGGGTCACTGCGAGGGAGCAGCGATGCTGCGTTTCACCGGGGCTTATTAGCGGCAGCAGACTGCTAAAGTTGCATCGCATTAATGAATGGCACCCTCGTTTCAACTAAACCTGCCGTGCCGACCCTGATCTCTCACTTTAAAACTGTTCTTCAATTTAACAGTTTTAACTCTGGGGCTGTGTTCATTGTATCAGCCAAAGCAAATATTCTCGTTTAATACGGTACACAAAACAGAAGGATGACGTACCTTTCTGAACTTACTTGAATTAAGATGCATGACGTCTGCCAACCACACAAATCAATATGTTTCAGACTGTTCTGGTCGGTGCTTATCAACTAGGATCAACCTTTTTCTTTATTCATCACATGCGTTTCAGCTGGCGTATTCCACCTGACATTATTACCAGATGCGCTTTGCCTTGGCAGTGAAGGAGAATGGGTGTCTACCGGCTCAATTACAGTAATGATGTGTACTGATTGAAAGAAACTGATTCATGCAGACAATAGCAGGACATCTGCTCCAGCTCCCCATTAACCTCCATGGTGGCCGGCTGACAAATTCTACTGGAGATTGCCATGGTCGCAGCATTTACACACACAGAGAGAACTGGCTCCTGCATGCGCAGTTACAGCTAACACAAAGCATTAATGTATTATAAAGTTCAGTACAGTTGTTTGTAATTCTGTACATCTTCGTGCTTGTCTGGAAATATGACAATAAAATCTTGTATGTAAATGAATTTAAACTGATAGTTTACCCAAAAATGAAATTGGTTTACTCACCCTCTTGTCATTTCAAACCTGTATAACTAACATATTTAAAACATGTTGGTGACCAAACAAAGCTGGTACACATTCCCTTCTGTTGTAATGGCTATGCCTTTGTTCGGTTACTAACATTCTTCAAAATATCTTCTTTTGTGTTCTGCAGAAGAAAGTCATACAACACTTTCCCCATGCAGAAAGATTGACAAGAGAGTGAAATGATATTTTGACAGAATTTTCATTTTTTGTTGAACTATGACTTTAAATATTTGATTCTGCTTTTAATTAAGAGTGTGTTTTTTGTATTTATTAAAAATACAACTGCTTCATAATTCAATGCATTTAATCATTTTCATCTTGATAGATTTGTGTACTGGTGCTTTTAAAAAATGCCGAACACACTAAGTAAAACTGAGAATCTTCAAAAAATATTTCTTACTGCCAATGATTAACGTAAATAGCATAGCTGTCAGCATCGGTTAGGAATGAAATTGCAATTAGCTTAAGTACTGTATCTCCCATTCATGTTTTCCATTCAACAAGAAAATGTATAATTTAGCACGGCATCTGTCCACTCTGCAGGATAAGGTGCAGGTCCACAGAGATCATCTTCATCACATGCCTGGAGAGATCATCACAGACCTCTCTCCCATCCCTATCACCACCAAGACTCCCTTTTGGCAAATGGTTGAGTTCAAAGACCACAACCTCCCATGGCTTGATCAGCTTTCATTTGTCACACTGTGGCCTTCTAGTCCAATATGTCTCAACCACAGTACACTCATCTCCAACCTCAGAATGCTACATTTAAACCAATGAGCATCTCTAATCTTACACTGCATATCTTTTTTACATATAAACCTGGGGCCGGTGGTTAAGTGGTGGTTAACTGTGGTTAAGACACAGTCTTAACTTAGCGGCTAAGTTTATGCAACTGGCCCCTGATTCTAAAAGCAGGTCTGTTGGTTGTCAAGTAATAAACCAATTTCTGTACAAACAGCTGCACACATTTTTGCATATTACTCCATCTTTTCTCTTTTTATATGCTCGGTATTTTTTAGCTCTGCATGTCAAACTTCTAGCGGTTATTTCCTGAATGAAAGATATTGGGCCCTATTGTACACCCGGCGCAAGTGTTTTTGCTAGTTTCCGCCCGATGCAGTTCTCATTTTCCCGTTCTGCGCTGCGTTGTTTAAATAGCAAATGCATTTGCGCTCATTTGTGCGCCCATGGGCGTGGCGTGTTGGTCTAAAAAAGAGGTGTGCTCAGGCACATTGTTGGCGCGTTGCTATTTTGAGGAACTGAAAATAGACTGCGCAATAGACCAACTCAAACCTGGTCTAAAGTCAATGGCGCAATATTTTTTTGTTTAAAAAAAGAGCGCATTAGTAGAAAATGCGCCTCTGGGCGGGTCCACATATAGCACAGTTTCACTTTACTTATTACATAGAGGGAAGCGCAGTAGCACACAAACATGCCAAATATAAAAAAAATGGATTACAATGTAAAAGATTATTATTGTGTACATAAAGATAAAAATCCGGCTTGTCATGTAGATGATCTGCTCGCTTTAACCTCATGCACGAGCAGATGCGTTTCCTCTCTAGAGAAGCGTCCAGTCTTTGCTCTTGCAAATTCCACCGTGTAAGTAGCGAATCCGCCATGGCGCGAGCGCAACTGGCTCTTAAAGGGAATGAAGGATGAGACTCTGATTGGTTTACTGCACGTTACGCCCAAAAAACACCCATTACTCATTAAGAGAATCGGGACAACCCGTTTAGATAATGCGCCCGGGCGCTCCGACCGTTTTCCCATCGTTAAATTAGCAAAAGTGGATTCGGACACGCCCTGAGTGCACCTGCGTCTTGCGCTTTAAACCATGCGCTTAGATCGTGAAAATAGGGCCCATTGTGTTGCATCTGTTCAACTAAAAAATCTTAGTGCAAACTCGGTTTTCTTTCCGTTTATCCACTGCTGGTGTTTAATATTTTGGACAACCCTTCCTCTCCATGCATACATTGCTGCTGTCGTAACCGAAGTCTGTCATACATGAAAAACCATGCCAACAGCTTTGCGACAGATGACTGCCTGTAATCCCTCATACATCTGTAGCCCAAGTCCCCAGCACGTTGTCCTTCTAAATTGGTCCCTTTTTAGATGTTTTGAGGTCATGCACATGGTTTAGGCCGTCGAGGTTCACTTAAGGGCATTGTGTGATCCATATGCAGACCCACCCTTATAAAGCACAAAACCATGTTGATGCTTTAGTAGTGTGGCTTTTGTCTGAAATCCATAGATATCGTAATTAGCCGTGTGTCTAAATTGGATGATGTGGCTTTCTAAGTTAAGAGAGCGTATTATATCCTGCCTTTTAGAACAGCGATATTGGTGCACGACCTAATTAGACACTCTTCCTGATATTCAATTCAAACCTAATACAGCAACGGCTCTCTTCTTCGACGTGTTCAGCATACGGATCAGATCTATCTACTGTAATTACATTGGTCATTGGTTTCCACTGTTTTCATTTACAGATGCAACATAAGACGATGCAATAGAGGCATCAAACCTCAAACACAAAGACCTCATTTTATATTCCTCCTTTTTCCTAAAGATTCACTGGTCTACCATGAAGATGAAATAATTGCTGGCGTAATGCTTTAAAATGATTCCTTGACTTTTTTCCCTTTGCTCTAAACCTTAAATACATAAAAAGGGTACCACATTGATTAGATTTTTTGATATCTACGAAAATGGAACTTGAAATGAAGGCCATAGATCCGGATCCTATCTTTATAATGGAAAGTACATGGTCTGACAGTTTCAAATGCAAAAACCTATCTGTACATATTCGACCGAGATAAGGTCTTTAAAGGGTTGGATGGGCGGAAAAGAGGACGATGACAGGGTGCACACCAATTATTAATAGCGAATGATTTTCTTCCAACCCGTTATTATTTGTTTGAGAGAAATGTTTGACATGGCGAACGCCGGCGCTTAAGGGAAAACACGCCTGCTGTTATAGGATATGAATCAAGTGGTGGATAGCAAGATATTTTTTGTGACACGGAATGACACGGGAAGGTCAGCAGCACTTGTATCTGTTAAATGGATTGGATTAAGTAGGAGCTGCCTCTTCAGTTTGCTTCTTCCGTTTATAATGTTCCTTTTTTGTTCTGCAGGACAGAAATGGGGGAAGGGTCGACTACCAAGATTCCAGGCTGTGCAAAGAATGATGACAGGTGCACTCTTCTGTATAAACCCCAAAATACCAGTTTGCTGATGTCAGAGCCAACATTATGTACTTTCATTTAGTCATTTCGCTCTGTCGTTTTAGATTTAAAATGTGCTGAGGCTATACAGGGCCTTCTAAAAGCACATCTCAGCTGGCTTTTTGGGAAAACAACAAGCGTTTTTTCAGTGACGGCAGAAACGAGATGATTAGCTCAGACAGAACGCAGCACTCATTCCGGTGGTTGTTCTAGCTGCCGAGACACAGAGAGCGTTAAATCTAGGTTACCTGGAGACCTGTCGTGATGCGATGGTGTCAGTCAGTTACCCACGAGTCTGAATTCATTTCAGGTAATTACAGAAAAGAAAAACTCAGAGGTTACTTTTTATGGTTTTTGAGTGGTTACCTACAAAAAGGGTTAAGCTCGCCACGGCTAACTTTTTCTACAACATACACGTTGTTAAAAGGTGGGTGGAAAGTGTGTGTGTGTGGTGGGGGGTGGCCTAAACCAATTATGTGTGGTCCTCCTGAGGTGGGGGGCGACCTTTGTGTATAATTAGTTCTCTTATTTAAAGCAAAGATTTTGAATAGAATAACTAATTAGCTGTCATAAAAGGCAAATTAAAGATTTTTGTGTCATCCCTTGGGGAACTAAAGGAGCCTGATTCCCAAGCTCGCTCTCCCATACACTCACACACACGTTCACGCTAGCACAAACACAGACACAATTTTTCTCACAGACGAGCTCTCTCTCCTCATTAAGACTGTTTCTAGTTCTGTAGAAGGCTGACAGGAGAGCACTGTTGGCATACCTGCAGAGTGCACCTCTAACAAGCCATGAAATGCAGGTAGAAAACGACCGCCCTCAGCTAGTGTGGCTTCAATTTAAAGGCTTTTTACCTTCATTTATACCGAACATTGGTATTTATAGCGAGTTTTGTGATCCTAATGCGGCGGCTTCAAGGGGCCCGTACTGGGGCCCGAGGGGGGCGGCGGAGAAGCAAGCGCACTTCTTATTGATGGATTCCATCAGTTCACTTCTAGACCAATTAGCTTTCCTCTTTTTCCAGTCCTGATGAAGAAATAAGACTGAATACCACCAGAGCTCTTATTCACATCCAGGTCGTAAATGTAACTAACAAGCCCTCGTTCTTTCGCCCTCTCACTCGCTCTCTTTCAGTCTGTCCTGACCGCGCTCACATTTTTACCCCATTTATTACAGAGGAAATGCTAATTATATTATATTTATAGTACCACAGATGTATGGATGGGCCGGAATCAAGGAACGCCTGATCCGATAACTGAGAGAGAAAGTGAGCATGCGATACACCGTATTTACAGCATCCGAGTGAGGTTTGAAAGAAGTTTAGTCCAGTTAGGAGAGGATGCAAAAACATTAATACAATGATAGTTGCATGTGGAGTACTGGGTAATGGAGTTCATGCCCACTGGCGTACATTTGTCGGTCATGTACAGTGAAACCATTACCAGACATTAAAGCTGGAACCAAATAAGAGCTGCTGCCCGTGACCTCTGCACCCGGCCATCAGCATGCTCTTACTGGACATACAAATGCACTAACAATCAGCTAAGCGCAAGCATTATCAAAAGCATTGATTTGATTTGGATATCTAAAATACAAGTTATTTTGAATATCGTAAATGATTCGATGCGTCTGACATTTATAGAGATAATGCATTAGGGCTTTTTCCGTACTGTGACACGTTGGTAAAATGGCTAATGCTTGAATCAAAAGCCCCGTGTCCAGATGGGTCAGTCCTTATCCAGGACTGGGGCTTTTAATGGTTTGACCGTTCAAGGCCGATGCACTGGCGATTGAGGGAAAAGGTTCGGGAGGGGTGATGGGGAAGGGGGGATGGCGTTGAAGGGGGCATCACACCGGGCTTTCTGAAAGAAATGTGTTTTGAAAGCAGAGGTATAGAGAGAGAGAGGGAGAGTGCCGGTTTAGCTCTGTGTTCTATTAGACAGATCAATAGCTCAGTGTACAGAGAGTGTCTTAAGAGCTGTTGTCCTGCGCTTTCAGCTGTGGCAGACCTGTTAGTGCTGGCAGAGGGGTGCCGAGTGCCAGCGTTACCAGCTCTGGCCCGGGGGCGGCTTTTAGTGCGCACACAAATGTCAGACCACAGATAGACTATTAGTGTTTAGTGCAGTTATTAAATGGACTTTATTTGTCCTTTAGGAGGCTAAAAGGCATGCTTAAAGGGGGGAGCTTACATGACAGCAGGGCAATTTAGCTGGTTTGGTTACTCTTCACTGGTTGCAATGCAGGAACATGAGCGCAAGTGTAAAAGGAGATCGAGCTTTACCCTGCGTGCGTGCGTGTGTGTTTGGAAGGCACTTAGGCCATACCATATCGCACTGGAAGCTGAGAGCAGCCTTCTTGCGGTCAACAGTGCTCTAAAAGGTTAATGTTGATCTATACCAAACAAACCCCACGGGAGGCTTTTAGCATGGCCAACAGTTCTCATGCTGATGAAACGGGGCCATGGCTAATCTTCCAAACAACATAAATACCTCTGTCAGCTATCTAAATAGAGATGGGACATCCCAACACACAGAAACATTTGAATCCCTATTAAATTGTGCACGTTAGGTGGCAAAAAAATAACATCAGTGCCTTTTCAACGAGGGCAGCGATGGATGAACGTAGTCCAAAGTGACCAACGCGCCTGAAAAGCGTCCGCGGCTAATGCATACCAAACAGCACCGAGTTTTGGATGTGCCGCCGTCCTTATCAACGAACGCTAAAATGCGCGGGTTAAACCAGGAAGTAAATCACGCTCTCTCTCTGTTTGTCTTCCTATCTCCACAGGTGTTCCGATGCTCTCCGTCCAGCCCAAAGGAAAACAGAAGGGATGCGCCGGCTGCAACCGTAAGATTAAAGACCGCTACCTGCTCAAGGCCCTGGACAAATACTGGCACGAAGACTGCCTGAAATGTGCCTGCTGCGACTGCCGCCTGGGGGAGGTGGGCTCCACCTTGTACACCAAAGCCAATCTCATCCTCTGTCGCAGAGACTACCTGAGGTAAGAACACGCTCCAGTCAAAGTGCTGCCAAAGCAGAAAGGGCTTGTTACACCTCAGGCTGCGTGACATTCAGAAACGGCAACGATTGCCACCCTTCCCATTTCATTCCCGGCCACGTCTTTTCTCTCTCCTGTTGCGTTTATCTGCTAACCGTGGGGTTAGATCATTTTGTTGCTTTAGCTCGTAAATGATGTTTTCTTTGAGGCTGTTACAGAAGATTAAATGCTTGTTGCAGCGAGCGACCTGGACTCTGTGTGTTCCAATTAAATCGCAGTTGCGTAAGTGAGCAAACACCTCTGAGTGGCATCTCGTAGCGATTGTTTATGTTTAGCTCGTTGAGGTTTCGTGTTAACGCAAATGTGACAATCTGTCCATTTTCAGAGTTAAGCGATGAACCACAGCTTATGAGCGCTATGTGTGTGTGTGGACTTGCAGCTCACCCCAGGCAGCTGAGTGGCAGAACTGTGGTCTAAGGATCTGTTTTGCCTCCTATCTCTGAGCCATCTGCTTGCTAAATTAAACATGATTATTTCCTGGGCGTTAAATCCCAGTCCCTGGGGTCTCCCAACCAGATCCAGCTATTTATCCCCAAGCTGCTCTCCCCAAGAGACCCCACTGGTGGGGCCCTATTCAGAAGTCCTGGGCTTTACCCGGTAAGAGATGTAGTTCAGGTTTCTCATCAGTTATCACCTCCCACTTCCAGTCAGTGCTGTTAAAATACTGTAGAAGTCACCTGATGAGGCCCCATTAGTTGCGCTAAATGTAAATTAAACCGTAATGAAATGTAATGTTTGACAGTAAAATATACATCACTGCACCCAAATCTTTTAAATATCTAAATTGCCAGACTTAAAATTGTCTGTCAATATTTATATCAGCACTGTCTGCTGTCTTTGGATGACAATAAAAGTATAAAAAAGCGAAGAGAGTATGTGAGAGAAGGTGCAAAGAAAGTTGTGTAAAAGGAATAAAAACAAGCTTCCCGTTGCCTGACACTCTTAATGAAATCTAGCCCACTCATCTGCTCTTCAGCCTGTGAGAAATGTGTGCTACTTATTGCCTGGAGATGCTGGATACGAATTCTATTAAGGAACAAATTAGGAAATATCCGTCTCAATGCAGGCGGAGTGAGGCTGCTTGGCGGTGTTCGCTTTAAACGCGGGTGATTGAGACTCCATGCAGGGTGTCCCACCTAAACTTCACCTCCAACACGCTGATGACGAATCAGTCTGCTCGCCTTCAGTAATGAAGCAGGAATCTCACCCAGAATTAGCCTCACCCATACAGGGAGGCACTTCATTAAAGACGGGCGGGTGGATCAAACGCATTTCTTTTATTTTCGGCTGGGTTTTCTGGAGCCCTGCCATGCGCACATTAATTATGAGCTGTGCTCCTTCTGCGTTTGTCCTTCAGGAGTACTGTAGAGCTTTAATGAACCCCCCCACCCCCAGCAAAACGCACACCCCTACCACGCCACAAACTAGCACTATTGCATGTGACTGTTTCCTTACTACATCAGTAAATGCTGGATTTATACGCTTTTAGGCAATAGATTAATCTGTTTTGATGGGGTCAAACATCCTTTGACCTCAACAGCAGACTGCTAAAGTGCTTCTGTTTTTAATTGCGATGACCAAATGATTTTTTATTTTTATACCTGAACCGTCGCTTTGAAATAAAAGGGACACATTATTTACTGATCAAAGAAGAGGGCATTTAATTGAAATGTCTAATGATGACACATGCATTACTAGCCAAAAGTTAAAACGTTTTGTTTATCAAACATTGCATTGACTGGTATTACAAGTTGCTAGTAGAAGGGGTGTGAATCGTCATTGGTCTCACAAATCAATTGGATTTCGATTATCATGTCAACGATTCGATATCACGATGCGTTGCATGCTCAATTTTTTATAGTACTGCTGTCTTTGCCTCTCACACTTTTACTTTTACTCTCTCTTGTCAAAGCTATCTGCACGCACACAGTCACCTCATCAGGGACGAGAAATAGAGGGAGAGACGGATGCTGCTTGCACTGAAATAACAGTCTAAAATATGTATTTAAATGCTTTGTCAAAAGCATAGTGAGACAATAAGAATAGTTACAAAAAAAATAACCGCTAACACACGATATTTAATTGCGTTTTTTTAACAATCGCTTATTACCCGACTTTATTTGTGTTTTTTATTTAAAGGGGAGATTTCACAAAAATACGACTTTTTCTGTGTTTAGGTGCTATAATCGGTTCCCCGGTTCATCTACTTACCCCGAAAACGTGAAAAAGTACAACACAGTAACTTTGGTTTGTTACGCCTTTCTCTGAAAGCATGTGAAAAAATCAGCGCTTCAGATTACGCTCCCTGCATGACGTAGGCGACGGGTTTGTCATGGTAACCTGAGTTCCCGCCACCCTCCCGTTTTGTTATTTCACCCGTGAAACCCCGTGACGCAATCGCGGGTCTCACTCCCGAAAGCGGTTGTGACCAGACCAACAGGGAGCGGAGCGCCTTCTCGAATGGCCCCGGGGAAACAGGTGTGCTTATAGAAAACAATGTGTTTGGTGTTCAAAGACGAGACACAGTAGTTTCTCATTCGCTTTGTGACCCTTCTTTCTTGGGTAGGCTACTTTCACTTGTAGAAAGCAGTGTGTATGGTTTGTAAATACGCGATCGGTTTGTCGTGTGTTTTCGCGTATAGAAGACATGCACCTTTGTTAGGAGTCTGTTTGCTTATAGAAAACAACGTGTTTGGTGTTTAAAGACGAGATCTTGTTTCTCGTTCACTTCATGTGACCATTCTTTCTTGTTTTGTCGTTGGAAGCAAAAGCTCACAGCCCTGGCTGCATTTTCTGCTGAAGAGGGGGCGGAGACTAGCAGCTCTCATTTGCACTTAAAGAGACACGCACCAAAACAGCGCGTTTCTCCTCGCATGCAAAACTGGGCAACTATGGTATAATAAAAGATATCTGGTGTATTTTGAGCTGAAACTTCACAGACACATTCTGTGGACCCCTATGATTTATATTACGTTTGTGTAAAGTAGAAAAAAATCTCCCCTTTAAAGGTCCAGTGTGTAATTTTGAGATGCTCTATTGATAGAAATGCAATATAACATACAGCTATGCCTTCAGAGGTGTTTAAAGAGCTTACACAATGAAGTGTTATGTTTTTGTTACCTTAGAATGAGCTATTTCTATCGACATACACCGCAGGTCCCCTTGCATGTATTTCGCTATGTTCTGTCAGCCGTCGTAGTGTTTCGAAAAGGGGGGGGTAGAGTGAGCGGTTGGTTGCAATTCACAACCTTGCCGCTAGATTTCACTTACTGGACCTTTAATATAGATTAGAATACAAATAAAATTTTAAATCTTTACAAATCATATTTTTAGAATAATTTGCACAAGAAATTAATGTAAGTGAAGTTTAAAAACGTACTTAAGTTTTTGGTATTGTCCCTATCTTAATGGCAGCACGCACTTGCACCAGAAGAAAACCTCATGACCTCATGTTATATTAAACAGGAAATTTGCCATTCAGAACAAGACATAGTTTACAAGGATAATGTCAAAATTTGTGTATATTCAATTAATGACGCAGACAGAGTGCAGCATTTTAAACATTTGTTCTCATTTGTGTGTCATGTCTTTTCTTTTAAACATTTCAAAACAGAAAAACATGATTTTCAGTAGTTTTAGACTTCTGGACCCATTGAATGTGGAACTTCACACATACAGTCACAAATCTCTGCGTCTTTGAATGCAAGTAAAGGACCTGAGCAGCTGAAGTCTAATCACAGAGAGACATTAAAGGAAAGGAAGCTGATGTGGGCTTCAGAGGAGTGAGAAACACCTGTCTACACAGAGCCACAGGGAATCATACAGAACAATGAACATGGGCGTTCGGCTTTAATACTAAAGTTTAGTTAAACACAAACAAGATTATGAAGGGAAAGCTCTGTTCTCTTTTCCTTTATTGTCTCGTTGGCTTTTTTTTCCTGTTCAGTGGATCTGGTGCGTGTGGGACTTTGAGATTTTTGACGAGGATGTAATAACATTAATGAGCTCTCATATCACCGTAGCTTTCCTTTAATGTTATCACCAGTGTTTATTATAGAATAGACTGCTTTGTTTTCTATAAAACAACTAAAATGCTTGCTTGTAATGATAGTGTGGCATTTATATTAGCACATTAGATATTTAGTCCTTCTGCACTTTTTAACACATTAAATGGCCTTGGTGATAAAGTGGTCGGTTTTACTTTATCTTGAATTATATTGCCTGAAATCCAAGTCATTGTACTTCATAGTTTGCTAGTGACCTACCAAATGAGTTTCTGTAACCTCCTAATCCACTTAAATTAACCACCACTAAAGTCTCCGTTTTGAGTCAAGCCATGACGGTGTGTCGAAACCCCACAATTAAACTCATAATCAGGTTTCTGGACAGAAATCGTCAGTCACAGAGTTGTGTGTATGTGTGTTTACAAAGTCTCACCTCTTCTTTTAGGAAGAGTCTTTACTCTTAAACCAATCAAAAGGTCTCAGAATTTTCAAGAGACTAACAGCCCTCTCAAACTGCCATTACTGTGACCTGATTCAGAAAAGAAGTGAAAATGGGTCTTGTGATCTGTAACACCCTCTGCTGTGCAGCATGATGGACGTGAGCCACAAGAAATTGTTGGGGATCCCCGGGGACTCTCTGCACCTTTTCAGCAAGGAGTCGGGATAACACAACATTGAACTCCCAACTCCAGATCTTGCTCCAGCATTAAGGCATGACATTTGAAATGTGCTCGACCACAATCTGTGCGCGGTTCCTTTTTAGAGAACACAGCCTTTCAGACAGACACCTTAATCCTCCCTGCTGCCTCTGACCATGTGCGTGCGTGTCTGCAAACGTTAGGATTATGTGGGCAGCTATTTGAGAATTTTTCAAGAAGAATTACTGTTAGATACAATCAAGAATGTATATATACAAACTGATGTATGGTGCATTTACGAAACATTTGATCAGTTTGTGTGTTTCTTCGGAATCGAACCCATGATCTTGGTGTTGCCATGCCGTACTACCTAAACTACAGGAACATTGATAAATCTCGCCCAACTACTATGTAATAGCATTCCTGAAATGCCAGATCACAATTAAGTGTCATCCTGTCAATGCTGCGGCAAATGATTTGGCATGGGCTCTGTATTCATCCTGGCAAAGGCTCTCTTGAGTGGAATAAAATAGCCCACCAAGAGACAAAAAAGTGGAAAAGGAAATGAAAAAACTAATATGATCATTTGTCTTTTTCTTCTGATGAAAATTATTTCATCATTTAACCACCCCCACATCATTCCAAACCTGTACGACTGTATGACTCTGCAGAACACAGATGATATTTTGAAGAATGTCCAAACAACATGGGCCCTCACTGACTTCCATTGTATGGACACAAACTGAGACATTTCTCAAAATATCTTCTTTTGTGTTCCACCGGTATAAGCAGGGCTGCACAAGTAGTTGCGACTAATCGTTTGCAGAATAACAGTTTTTGTTTACACAATTATACATAGAACACACGTATATATTATGTACTGTATATATACACATATGCATGTATATATTTAAGAAAATCTTTAGAAATATTTACATGTGTATATACACTTTTATATTTATATAATTTATATTATATATAATATTTTCTGGATATATTTACTCTATCTCTCACAAAAAGGTGATTTTAACTAAAATAGTACATTAGTTTTTACAAAAAAAAGAAATATTCTTTAGATTATTTATAGAAGCTGCCTTTATACAGCAAATCCAGTTTGTTATTAGTATTACTATTGAAATATGTGCATGTTGTCTAATACAGACAATAAAGCAACTACAATATACCATAAATAAATTGAATCAAGTCACTTTCTCACAGATTCTACACTGGCCTTGGAATAAAGCAGCAGTCTGATAAGCATTATTTTAATAAGCTGAACTTTTTGGTGAGGCAACACCTCAGTGTGGTTGCACGGCCTCCACAGAGTGTCAGAGTTCCACATAAACACTTTTTACTGGAGCAGTAACCCGATCAAACAATGGCTCTTTTTAACACCTCGCCTATCTGATATAACAACATGCCCTCTCCCACCACAAGACTGAGCTCTGCTCGGGTCTGTTGCTCTAATTAACAGCAGGATCCGCTGGATAGATGCAGTCGAGAGAGACTAATATGGACTTGCTGCAACCTTGTTCAGTTTCCCATCCGAGTCCTTAACTTTACAAGAATGTTTAGCATACAGAGCCGCTGCCTGATCCTGAGCCTTATTCTTTCCCTTCCTGCTCTTGTTCCCTCTTCCTGTGGCCTCTGCAGAATGTATATCCATATCTCTCACTCCGAATCTCCAAGTTAAACATTGGCGCAAGGACTTTGAAAATGAAAATGTAAATCTGACGTCGGTTAGCAGAGGAAAGCGATCTGCCCCGATGCCCCTTCTCTGTTTGTGACCTTGATGGTTTGCGTCCCATCTAATAAGCTTAAACAAACAGCGCAGAAATTTGAGTTGTGTGTCCCTTTTTGTGCTCCAGCGAGCATCTACTTATTTCTCCAAGGTGGCGTACCTCAAAAAAGCCCCCAGCCGTACATACTGTATTTCTCAGCTTATAGCAGGTCATAGAGGAAGAGACGGAACAAAAAGGGAAAAAGAGGATAGATGTTGGAACCTTTTGACTACATTATAGTATTTAACTTGTGTAAAATCCAGCTGGCTTTGGTCTGAGCAAAGTCTCATTAGTTACTCTGGATTTAAAAGAAAAAGGGGGAAAAAACTTTGAGCACTCAATTGCTCGCCTCAGACCTGTTTTCATTGCTTTTGCAACGTGCTAGGCGAAAACTCTTTGAAGAAGGGGATTAGAACCATGTGATCATTTTAATTAGATCATTAGCTAAGAATTAACATCTAGGTTTGTACCCTCATTAACAAAAAATACCTAATGTGTGCCAAGCTGGATTCACGCATTGCATTAGATGTCCAATGTTTTTCTCGAAGTAGTTTTTTCTACATCGGTTGTTTTTTGCCTTTTTTGGTTAGTTGTGCGATCGTTTAAAGGCTAAGAAAGGTACGAGTGAGTAAACCTGCTTACTGTGTTCTCTCTCACAGGCTCTTTGGTACAACGGGGAACTGCGCAGCCTGCAGTAAACTGATCCCTGCCTTTGAAATGGTGATGAGGGCCAGAGATAATGTTTACCATTTGGACTGTTTTGCCTGTCAGCTTTGTAACCAGAGGTAAGCAGAAAGACATCACAACAACGCTGCAAGATCGCCATTCTTTCTATAATTGCAGAAGTTATTAGCTCACACAAACAGCCATCACTCATATAATGACCAGGAGCAAAAATACTTGCATTCTCTATCAGTCTCCCCCTGAGTCACATGACTTTGCAAAGTCATTTTTTTTGCATTTGCATTAAATTAACATCCGGCTACTGTGCGCATTTCGTCCTCAACCAGCCTGTTATTCGTTTCGACCTGGTTTGTATTTGTCACCAGAAGCAGGATTACAAGCTTGAGTTGAGTGAAATTAGCCAGCGCTTCAGTGCTGATATAGTTGCCAGACCAATACCAAGCCCGATCAAACTGTGAATTGAACACAGTCAGCCAGAAAGCTCTTACTCAATACACGGCCAAGCCGAGCACGTTACCTCTGCGTGTCTCACCGGGGGAATTAAGCGGCCGGCCGAATGAACTTTTCAAGGATCATCCTTCCAAACATTCCTAGGGAGCAAAGACGTGTGACGGTGTCTAAAACGCTCCAGTGTGTGAGCGACTAGTAAAATACGCTTTTGTGTCATTCCCAAAAGACTCTGCATGTGCACGGTAGACTCGCCGAATACTAAATACCACGCTGTAAATACAAACAAGCTCAAACTTCAGGGAAGATAGCTTAAATGCAATCTTTTCCAGCACAGTTGAGAGTTAGTACAGCTCTAAAGGATCTGCATGTAACGGCACAAATAGGTTCCGCTTAATGCAATCAAACAAATGAAGCATCTGTTAGACGGGAGAAATAAACAGTCAGTGGCACATTTGGTGAGCACCAGGTGTGTAATAAAGTTTGGTGAGCGAGGCCTCGCCACTGACGGATGCCGCATAAGGAGCAGTTTTCCCATGATCCTCTCTGCTTTGCCCTATTGCTCTTCCTGCACATCACGTTGATAAACAACATTACGGGTAGAGCTTTGTCACCACCGCTCTGTTGTCGGCTAGAGTGCAAACTTGTTAAATGTAAAAATGCAATGCACACATGGAATGTAGTTCTCTTTAATTGGCATGAAATTTAATGGGAAGTTTTTAAAAGCTAACAATTTATGTTTTGGCACAGAGCCTCAACATAGGGGGAAAAAAGCTCAGTGGTGGGGTTTCCTTGGAAACTGGTGTGATGCTTTTTGCCAGGAACAGGAATGATGGTGACGTGCTTTCATTGGGTGCCAATCCGGTCTTGCTTTGGAAAATGCTTTTGGTTTTGGAAACTACTTTAATTTATTGCGGCATCACAAGACACTTTAAGGCCAGCACGGTAACCCATGCTGGGATGACAGAGACCGTTCAGTATTCATTTTTGTTTACACTGATGTACTCTTGGCTAAATTGAGAAAATTAAATCAATATAAACTTACGACTGTAGTTTTTCATTGCTAAACTCTGTTCACGTCAAGCCTGACAAAAAATACCTGAATTAATTGTTCTTATACTTACCTGTTCTTGTTATAGTACAGTACTTCAAAGGTGTTGTGTGTAATATTAAGCAGGATCCACTGACGGAAATGCAATATAATATACATAACTATGTCTTCAGAGGTGTATAAAGACCTTACATGAAGCGTTATGTTTTTATTATCTTAGAATGAGCTATTTCTATCTACATACACCGCGGGTCCCTTTGCGTGGAATTCTCCATGTTGAATGTACAGTAGCCCTAAACCCTTAACGTGTTTCGTAAAATACGTTATCTCCTTCGGCAAAGGAGATACAATGTGACAACATTTTAGGCCTGTGTCAGCTGCCGTAGTGCTTCGAATGGAAGGGGTGGAGTGAGCCGTTGGTTGCAATTCACAACCTCGCCGCTAAAATGTCCACATGGCTCCTTTAAACCTTGTGTGAAAGATTCAGAGATTTAAAAATTCTATTGCTCAGAAATCTTTGACTTGGTGTGAAAAAAGCCTTGTCTGCTCCAAAAGAAACTCCTCTTTATTTACCAGTGCGTTTGTTTGGTTTTCTTGCAGGTTTTGTGTGGGTGATAAGTTTTTCCTAAAGAACAACATGATTCTGTGTCAGATGGACTATGAGGAGGGTCAGCTCAACGGGAGCTTTGAGACGCAAGTTCAATAGCCAATCAAACGACGTCAGCGGCAGGTCTCGGTCCACACACACATACATGCGCTCGTGTGTGATGGATGTTCTGCTGCACTCAGAAGAAGAGCATCTGTCTGCTTGCCTGCAATACTTTTTACAGTAAAAGCCCCATTGGTCCCTGAGGACTCCATTGTAAATGTACTACTTTTTGGCCCTTCCTGTCCCCAACACTGAGCAGTTACACGTTTTGATGTACAGTTGTGTCTGCTTAGCTCAGCACTGTATTGCCTGTATGGTTTTTAGTGATGTTTTTCTGTTTTCGTTTCACACTTTGTCTCTTCTATCCGCTCTCTCTTTCTCTCTCGTTCTTTGTAATGCTTCTCTGTACAGTCTGTTTTTCTGTATATATAAACTGGAACATTTATTTTATGAAACTGTAATGCAATTTTATTACCAGTGTGAATTAAAAAGATTCTTAAATGTTCATATTTGAGTTTGTTTATTGATCCCAAAACCAAAGTTTTAAGAGGCTGGCCCAAGTATGAACAATGTAAACTCTGTGAAAATGTCTGAAGCTCCAAACACATTTATCAAACAACAACAAAGAAATAAAAAATGCTAGCGATTTTATATACAGAATGGGATAATGAAACAGCATATTTTAATTGCTGATGGAATACGACAAGTTGTTTTCAGATGACTTAAGTACAATCTTATTTCGAATAAAGCAAAACTGAAAAACTCCCAGGTTGTTGTTGTCATTGTAATAAACAGTTGGAACATCTTGTCATGTTGAATGTGCTCTGATTTGGAGTTTGACTGAGGTCTTCAATTTTCTAAGCATTCAAACGTTCACTTTTTTATTTATCAAAATATCACTTGGTTTTCTATACAAGGGCTCGCAATGAAAAACAACAGCATGGTATTTACGCGACAAACATACAGAACAATTTGTCATGCCACCCTGGGTTTTTTAGTCTATCTGTGGCACAGAGGCATTGTGAGAGTAAAACTGCTCTGTCAAAAGCCTCGTTTTTCCGAATGGCTTTCAGGAACAAAGGAAGTGCAATTAAAGGATTGCGACTGAGGTGACACAATCTTCTATCCCATTACTTTTGATTTTCATCTGTTGGTGGTAATTCTTGTTTCTATGAGCTCTGAACCACAGGAGAGCTGCTTCATGGAGGATCTGCCATTTAAAGCAATTAGTTTCATTCAATGTGGGGAAGAAATGGGAAGGGAATCAGTTGGGGTCTTACAGCATATTGAAATTTCATTTACAGATGTCCAATACTTAAAGCAGGCTCTTCGCTATAGTTTTGCTAAATGGAGCCTTTTATGCTTTTCATACGGAAAACTTCTCCCCATTTCCCAAAGTGCTTTGAAGGGCTTAAAAGGGCACCGAGTAATTAGAAAGAACAAACATGAACTTGAAATTTCAATATTTCTTTGTATTATAAAGGCTGTCTAATGTAAGACAAGAAAGCAAAAGACAGACTATTTGTTAAGACAACCTTCAAACAATAAAATACGCTATTAGATTTGGACTGTACTAGCCGTCAATGTGACAAGATAGAACAATGTTACACTGTTTTACACAAACTGAATAATTAACACAAATAAAGTGTGTGCGCGCGCACTAGGGCATCCCAATATATTGAAATGACCAAAATATTACAATATGAACATCTCAATAGTTTGCAATAACATTATCAGATTAGTTTTTTATGTTCTGCAAGAGTAAAACATGGCTGTTCACATTACCACATTCACAGTGGTAATGACGTTTTCTTTTTCAAGAAACAATATGAAACAAGTACGCTGGTTATTTAATTTTCAGTATTGATATGCTAATATAATTTAAATTAATTTAACAAAATTAAAGCATTATAATATTACAAATTGTATATCGCATTATTTGTCAAGTTTTTGCATATTTCTTCAGTATCGTGCAGCCCTAGTGTACAACATGTTACTAAGGCCAAGGCCCTTGGCCTCTGGGCCTGCCTGGGACAAAATGTTTGACACGGTCCAAAACTTAAACACTAAAATAAAATAACAGACGCAATTACACATGCATAATCTGGCTGAAACTAATTTCACAGGTATGTACATGTGAATATATAAGGCTATTAAGTCAAGAAATAAAGGCACCCAAACAACTGCCAAATCATCATAAACTTTTAACGTCTTTGCATCAGCGAGAGGTTAACAACTACACATGGTCAACATATGGATTTTGACCTTTAGGCCAGACCCCCACGCATACAAATTCTCACCACGATTGTTGAAAATGAACCTATACTGTAGACAATGGAGGCTTTCAGAATCTGGAACACTGCTGCAGCAGGGAAGCAGACCGGCTACATCATTTGCTAACAAATAAATCAAGTGTACAATGTGCATTAATTAGAAATTCATTAAAAATTCAGACTCACCAGCAGGTGTGCAAATAAAGGATTAGTGAGACAGCAATTACACCACATAAGAGCACCTTTTAATTGCAGCTCCTGGATTGATTTACAGAGGGAGACAATCAGGCTCTGTGCAAGACGGCTGATTGCTCATTTTCTAGAAAAATAATGAGAAAAAGAGCACACACAACTGCACAGATCATCTCCAGCTGCAGGATTACCTCACATGCACATGCGCACATGTACTTACTGCTGATTTAAAGGTGAAATATGTGTAATTAAAACTTCAGGTGCCCTGTCAGTGCTGTAGTGCGATCTTGAACTAAATGAATGAGTGAGTCTGGTTTTGGGACAGATCTTAAATATACCCCCATATAGCTTTGGGCAATTCCATGCAAATGTCAACCTTAAAGTGACCCAGTGAAATTAAAAATGACAATTCTTATTTTTTCATGAAATATTGCAGCGTTTATTGAAAATAGTTTATCAATGTGGGTTCATGTACCCTCATAATCTTCAGTTAAAATCTGAAAATGCACTTCCGCCCTAAAATGACTATCCATCTGAAATGATGTAAATTAGACGGCTTGGCAGGCGCATCCGTTAACTCCTCCCCTTCAACTGTCAGTCTGCTGCCAGCTTCATTTCAAAATCAATGCAACAGCTGTTTTTACACATCCAATCAATTCGCAGTGAAAAACGCAAGCCAGGCCACTAAATTTCGCCTTTGAAATTCCTTTTCAGTCGGAAATGTGTCAGAATACGGAAGTAAAAACGATCGCAACTTCCGGTTCACGGGGACTTTAAGATAAGAAAATCAAGTTTTTAAAGGTTTTCCCCATACTGATAGGTATAAGTATGTTTTTAAAGCATAGTTTTCCAAAGTCAGGTAAGTGAATTGGCACATCCATAGCGGAATTGTCACATCCATAACAGTCCATATTCCTCATAAATGGGCACGTGAAAATTAAAATAAGAAACTATTTTATGTTCGATAAAGAGTCATCACTTCTCCATTTATTATTGTTTCTGGTTTGTACATTTAATTCACAGAAATCTCTCAAAAATGTGCATTCTTTTTTGTCACATATAAAATGCATACATTTTTTTCATATTTTAAATTAGAAAATGAGTATACAGACTGATATTTTTCTGATGTTTGGACTCTATCATCGGGGGTTTAGTCAAATATAAAAAGAAGATTTAATATATTGGTAATAAATACATTGATTTCAAGTTTTGATCGAAAATGTCACATCTATAGCGCTGGAATTGGCTATTAATAAACGTTGGACATATAGCATGTATGAAGCACAGCACATTACCCATACATACACACACCGCCCATTTGAATAAATACACTCAGCCAAGAAATGGATTTGTATTTCTGCCTGAAGACAGGTGCTAAATACTGTATATTACCGTTATGATTAAGACCTTATAGACTGAGGTCAAAGATGCCTTGGTTTGCTATACTATACTATACTGTCTGTCCATCATCACCATCATCATAAAAATATCTATAAAATAAAGATCCCCCTAAAGTATACATTAGTTCCTGATATGCCCAGTTAAGTCGAATAATTGAAAAAAGCAAGGAATCAAACATCAAAGACACAAGATATTAAACGTCAGTGGGACTGAGACTATGTACATCATTGTAGAATGCGCATGTTTGATAACAAGCGCTGTATAGCAAGCTGACCTGCTTGTGCACCCCTGGGTGAAATTATTCCTGTTACACACTTCCAAATGGACAGACTGCAAGAGAGCCTAAATAAATGCAGAATGCATAAACTTGCCCTCACAGCATTTTGCTTATTCTATGATCTCATTCTTAAATTAAACCAATTTGCCTAGAAATTGGTTTTGGGGGCTACACAGAGTGTTTTGTACTCCAGCCACTGCGCAAGCACACACGCGCGGAATTTCAGTCACATTCCCTCCTCCCCCTTCCCGCTCTCCCGAGCTGCAAATCATGTTTGACTTTGAAGTGCTAATTTTGGAAGTTTAGCCAATTTTTACTTGCTGCTTTGAAATGTATCCTCTAAGCTGCTGCTGCTGCTGCTGCAATGAAACATACAGCCCCTCTACAATGAGGGATAAGTGACGAAAAATGAGAAGCGCCTGTTTCTCTCCCAACGCATTATATAACTGTGAATAATCTGCACGGTGCACTTGCCCCGCGCGTTATTCCGGCTCAATATACTTCTTCCAACATTAGCCACCCTCTACCGTTTTTAGTTGGTCTCCCCTCCAAGCTAAATAGGCAATATTTTGAATGCTGATGCGCACAGAATTGTTTCTTTCAAGGAATAATGTCTCCCAAAAACCCAACACGTATCTAAAGTCAAAGCAAATAGACTGTGCGAAGTCAGTCCGATGACGCTATACAGAGACAATACATTTCCAATCCTGTAGGACAAAGATCTGCTCGAGCAGACGTCTCGAATCCAAATCCAATAATGAAAAGCTCATGAATAGCAGGGCCGTATCAGTGGACCCACTACACAAACAATACAATGAAATTATCATTTTTCGATTCCAGTAAATGAGCTCAACAGAATAATATGATACAGCTGTAACTGGGAGACAATTTGTCTCAAAGCATGGGGTAGGAACCTTTGTTCGGAGGGGGCAAGGGACAGGTGAGGCCTATTTATTTGAGGACACTGGCTATGTTTTTCAATCAGGGAAACATCGCGACTATTGTGGCTGGAAAATGTCATTAGTGCAATCAGCCTTGAGTTAGAGAGGGATTGTGCATGGAAAGCAGTTCTGAACAATGAAAGAAGGCCCCGGTAATGGGGGAGCCTTGAATTCCACTTCATTTACTGCTTTAATGGATGCAGGACTGACCCCAATCAGAAACCTGTTTTTTGCGCTTTCATTTTTCATTAGATGATGACGTGATCATGTATATATAAAGTCATGGCGATCGCCCCTCCCGCGCG
The DNA here is from genome assembly GCF_024868665.1 of Triplophysa rosa. Classification (NCBI taxonomy): domain Eukaryota; kingdom Metazoa; phylum Chordata; class Actinopteri; order Cypriniformes; family Nemacheilidae; genus Triplophysa; species Triplophysa rosa. Next base: position 15,326,808 of record NC_079890.1, on the reverse strand, counting down.
GGTGTATAAATATACTCGCGCACGTAGGCCTGCGCATACACACACACACACACACACACCTGGTCATCCCCCCTACCTCCACCAATAATAACACAGCAGGCAAAAGAGAGAAAAAAGCATCCCCTCATTCTCCCCCCAACACATCACCGCTCTGCTATGGTTTTGGACTTGGCAATAAATTGCTTTGGTAATCAGCTTTTTGAAAAGCTTATTTACTGCTTGTTCTCGGTTTATTGTGCTCCTCAGAATGAAATATAAAATTGGATTTCATTAGATGTGCAATTTTCTCTTTCTAGTAAAGAAAGGAAGAGAGAAAGAAAATCACCTTGTTGGATATAGAGAATGGATTCGGGGCGCAGTGTATATTACTGTTGATTAAGTTTCTCTCTGGGCTGACGTGGACCTCTATTGCTCTAAGTACTGATACAAGCCCGAGTGCAATGTGAGCCTCGGAAAAGGCGTATGCAGTTAGATATTCCTTACGCTCATCCAGTAAAAGAGTAACCGTCGTCACGCCATGGCACAAACGTCACACGACTCAAACCAGCGTGGTCAAGAGTTTATCAATAAACCGCCATTTCTGAAAGTTGAACTTAGGTGTGGCAAGGTTTTCTACAGTAAATTGTTTCTAGGGTCACGGCTCCTGTTCTAGAAGGAGGCGAGCCGGGTATAATAGCATGTGTTGCTGCTGATTGACTGAGCTTTGATGCAACATTCATTTAAACTGCGGCTGCACTTTGCTAATGCACAGTGTACTCATTCACCGCCATCCACCGGCTCCTTAATAACGCAAGCACTCCTGCTCACCTGCCCTGGTCTTTAGTTTGTTGATGTTTTCGTCAATATCTGTTCCTGTGAAAAAGAATAGCCGGTGACCGCTTCTAAAAACTCCCTTTGATGTTGAGGGTTCACAAACGCACACCACAGCAGTGCCTTTAAAGGGACACATTAAAGATATAAAGTAGGAAACGACCGCAAAGTTGTAAACCTTCGCTGTTGGTGCCGCCCAAATTAAATGCGGAGTCGTTTGACTAACTGTATCGGGCGTAGAGCTTATTAGGAAGCACTGAGAGTGGAGCAGAGTGAGGAATTGAGCGAGCCATCCTTTTTAAAACAGCACCATCTGGAGGGTGCACGCTGCCTCCGGGCTCTATCTGCCGTCTGGAGGGGAGACAGGAAGCGCAGAGCTGAAGCGCTCTATAGATCACAGGAGATATCTATGAGGGATCGTGACCTTGAGGTTGTATTTGTGTCATTTCCATAGCGGAGTTCAGGCACCCCTAAAACAAATCTGGTTTATTGAGCTTTGCTGCAATTGCATATGTGAGGGACAGAGAAAGTCTGAATAAAGAGAAGTGGGGGTTAGACTACACTTAAATATACAGAAAATATCTGCATGAACTGTCAATAAAACTGTGTGTATGTGCGAAGTCCCAGCTCAGGATGACAAGGCCACCCTGACAGCTTCAGAAGTTTTTGCACATGGGGCAACAGGTCCAGACTCGACAGCCTTTCGGCCCACACAGTTACTGTTTTATAACATATCCATCTCTTGCTCCCTGCTTTAGGCCCCAAATCCACATTCATTACCCTCTCTTTTATAATCTTTTAAACATGCTTCATGGAGCTTTCGTGGAAATGTAATTACTTTCACAAGGTGACAAGACTTTCCAAAATAGCTTGATTATTTGAATGGCAATATACCGGAGATCCAGGAAGGCGAAGACCTAAGCAGGAAACTATGCTCAGGTAATAGAAATGATAGAAACAGTGTTGTCATATGATGGCCGAAAGCAATACATCCACATAATCCAGACTAGTAAACTGTTTACTAAAAAAAGATTCAGGGTAGGGTTGAACCAGCCATTTATAAGTTCTTTCTACTTGTGAACGTAAAGTCCACACTAGAGGATTAGTAACTACTAGCTAGTTTGTAACTAAATCTGTATGTTGCTGGGTTGCTTGGTCTTAAGGCAGAATGTAGCTAGTAGTTCATAAACTTTCCGTAAAGTAATGCGTAGTCGCATAATATGACGTTTACCTTTAATAGTCTAATAGCAGCCTTTAAATTTGTGAGAAAAAGTTGTGTTGAAATGTTGTGAATTTTAAAACATTCTTGATTTCAACTTATTTTACATCACATAATAACAGTAAAAAAATGTTTTATTAAATAGCATACCTATCATGAATAACATATTTCAAATTAGATTAATAAACAAATGCTGGTTAAAAACAATACAGCCTTATTAACGCAGTAATAAATTACATGTAATACAGGTGATTTCATTTTACTGTCAACCACCAATGAAATAAAAAAATGATTTTTATTTTGACGTGCACAACACAGGCAGATATACACACGGAGGCGCGCTAGGACGGTTCTTGTTAGAGCCGTCAAAAATTAAATGTCATCACATAATGTTCTCTATTTTAAAAGTAAGTGACTGTAAATGTCAGCATTATCATGTGTGTAAATCATTAAAGAATGTCGAGTGAAACAAGAGCTTATTTAGTCAGTTCAGCTATTTTATTCCTATAGTTACTCCTGACGGGAGGCTTCCGGAAATATTTAGTTTATACATAACATTACGCTTCAACTAAGTTGAATGGTGCAAATCAGAAATATTTAGTGGTGCGTAAATTGTAACTTAGTGCCCTTTAAAGTCAAAACTAGGCTAAGTTGTAACTTACACACAGCTGGTGCAACCAGCCCCAGGCACTTATTAAAGGAATAGTTCAGTCAAATGTAAAAATACTGTCATCAACAATTCACCCTCATGTCATTCAAAACCCATATATGACACTGTCCTCTGTGGGACACAAAAGAAGATATTTTGAGAAATTGTTTTGTGTCCATACAATGGGGGTCAATGTTGTTTGATTACCAACATTCTTCAAAATATCTTCTTTTGTGTTCTGCAGAAGAAAGAAAGTCACACCGGTTTGGAGAGGGTGAATAAATCATGAAAGAATTGTCATATTTGGGTGAACTATCCCTTTAATGTGGGAGGCATTTTCTGAGTAAAACTGCAGATTCACTTCTCTATCTGCAGAGAGGTCTCATTAGCAAGAACTCTACAGATATAAAAAGGTTAATGTGGTGGGTTTGTGAGATCTTTAAAAAGAGTTGACATTTTCCTATTTTCTCTCAAAAATATGGTTCATCAAAAAGCTCGACAAACTGGAAACGGAAAAGTTTGTTGACAGGTGCCTTTGCATTGATATTCTCGCCGTCAGTGAATTTTACAGGCTAATTATAAAATAATTTTTGCTTTGAAGCAGATATGCCTTTCATTTTTTACAGAGAGACGCACGCGTAATATGCATATCTTCTGTTTTTATATCCCTCAGGTACGACTAACAGGCCTAAAAACGAAATTCGAGCCATACATCTAGCGTAAGCATCAGCAATGTTATTCAATGAGAGCCAAGCCAAATGAGAAGCTGTCAGTCAGAGGGGAAATAAGGAGGTTCAAAGGCTGCGAGGTGCCGCAACTTTTACAATAGTTTACGAAGCAATGACTACTCTTGGCACTTTTCTCACAATTAAAGAATTTTTTTAACTGCAGGTCTTTTTTTTCTGAGGAATACCCAGGTACACAGAGATCCAAATTAGATCTCAGTAGCATTGACATACTTTCCGCTCACAGGTACAGGATGCTTCATATATGATTAATTAATTGAGGCAGGCTGCCATCTGTGTTTTAACTGATTAAATAGCGCACAAAGTGAGATGCACCTTTTGATGTGATCCTTTGGGGGACCTGCGCCGGCTTTGTATTTCTACCTTGATTAAGCACAATGCTCCTGCATCTTCCTCAGCTTCGCCAGTTCAAAGTCTCTTTAATTTGTGAAGAAAGGACACAGAAGCGCTTTTAAATCCTGCCCATCTCCAGCGGCTCTGCTGGCTTCCTTTTACGAGAGCATCTTTCACAAAGGAACGGCCTATTCTTTCACTCATTCACTTGCTCGCTCACCCGTTCATTCATTTCCATTTTGCAGAGGGCCGCCATCTGGCTAAACATAAAAAATTGATTCCAGTAAATTCTCACCTGAGATCTGTAATGGGGAAAGGCTTTTAAAGGTCACACGTGTAATAAGTTCCGATGGTCTCACTCACTCAGATAATGGCTCTTTAGTCCATCTTGCATTGCTGCTGAAGTGAAATAATGGAGAAATCTGTGGACCATTCGGTACAGTAGTGCCGAGAAGTTGTATGGCAGCCAGGCATATGCACCTTATTTTTGCCGTAATTGTGGGCGCCGCCATCTTTGAGCTGTTTGTGTTTAAGCTTCTGGTTAGCCACTATAGCTAATGGCAGTCATATTGCGAGTGAGATGAAAATGCTTTTTTTGACTGGCTAGTTATTCGTTATTATGGAACCCAACGGTACAAGCTTAATGTATGCAGTTACAGGTTGCCATAATAGCCAGTACAAACGCAAAAAATGTCTACAAAACATTTGTTTTGACCGAAATCCACGCACCAGTGTTTAATATGGACAGTGTTGGGTAAGTTACTCTTAAAAAGTAATTAATTACTAGTTACTAATTACACATTCGATAATGTAATTAGATGACTGTACAAGTTACTCACTTCAAAAAGTATTTAGTTACTTATTACTAATTACTTTCTATATCCTACATCAACCTTGATGAGTTAAGTGATTCAAGGATAGACATGAAACGGCTCTTTTAATTCATTCAAATAAATAATATAAAACTACATAACATATTATTATTAATTACAAATGTTAGAATTATACATTAATGCACAGATTTTAAAGTTAGACTTTGAATTTTGATGTAAAAACCTCTTCTGCACACACGTTACACAAAGTATTTAGTTTAATTACATCAGAAGTAACTGTAATTAAATTACAGGACAAATAAGAGTAATCCCTTACTTTACTTTTTCAAGGGGAAAGTAATTAAATTACAGTAACTAATTATTTAGTAACTAGTTACACCCAACACTGAATATGGATGTCGCGCACCCTATAATCTGCATCCATTATTCATTATTTTAGCCTATGGATGCCCTTTCTCCTGGACAATTTACCTACTTGACTACAATAACTAATAAATATCGTGCAAAGGCACTAAATGTAGAAAACTATAATTATTATATATCATAGATTACATATTTACAAAACATATTTAGCACAACTAAATAAACAGTATGCAAATAGTGGTATAATAATACTAGCAGCAGGTAAAACGTAGTCGTCAGCATTTTTATATTTATTTAGCAGTTTAAAACTTAACTGGCTAAAGCAAACCTTCCTGCCAGAGGATCCCCGCTGAATGACTAACAGTTACAGGACTTCATTACATTACATTTTCATTCATTTGGCAGACGCTTTTATCCAAAGCACATTTAACATTTTGTCAACACGCTAAACAGTACTGACAGCCTAGTTTACCAGGCCATGTTACTTGGAGGATTAAAGCAGAAGCAAGGGAGAGAATGAACAACATGAAATAATGTCTTTATTTAATGGATGTAAAACAGACAGTTACTGGTTAGTATGTTTTGAGTTGTTTTTAAGAGTTGTGATGGAATCTGCAGCTCGGTGGAGACCTGCGATACAAGAGCAACCAGCCGTCTCGATTCTTCCGTTATTAGTTGTAAGGATCCAGGAATGTTTGCTCCACTTTGACTGGGATTCACATCTGCTTTTAAAAACACAAATTTGTGGTCTGTCATGTACAAATTTCGACCGACTTTCCCACTGTGCATGTACTGGTAACTTACGTCTCTGCTTCGGAGACCCGTCAACTCCGAGAGAAAATACAAAATAATTGAATATATCTTCATATGACATATCAGGCCACTTCATCCTGCCACGGTGTAATACATCGCGGGTGTGAAAAATATTCACCAGAGCTGTTTTATGTAATAGTGTTTTGAGCGTGCTCCCGCGACACCACTTACATTGTTTCCCACCGGCCGGCTAATAAAATGGACGTCTCAACACAAAAAGGAAGTACATCACATCGTTTACTTCCACGTTCAAAAATAATCTTTATAAGAACGCCAGTCGGCTGACTTGTACTTGGGAAATAGTATCCTCAGGAGGAAGTGGAACTCTGGTCCAACAACTCTATTCCCCCTGCATTGCTATGGTTTGGTGAGGTTTAGTGGCTTCGCATGAGCCTCATTGAGTTCCAGTACTCCAGCTCAGTGAACAAAATTAGGATAAAGGGAAAAAAGCTTCCAGTACAGCTCTAAATGATGAGTTCCCCGATAATTGTCTAATTAGCTTTCAATTGGCGCCCAGTATAGTCATAAACTACGTTCATAATCAAATGGAAATTGCACCCTGATTGCTTTAAAATAGAATCGCTGTGTGATGATATATTAAATTTTATGTTAATTATGAGGGATAAGCTACCACTCTCCATGAAGTCTGTAATTGAAATGTTAGACCTAAATCCAAGTGTACTCCTTTTTTCTCCCTGACACAGCCCTCGCTAGGAAATGACAGGGCAACGAGCGTGTCGCAATTCCCAATAACATTTGGATTGACTATTCCTACTTCATTTACAAAACAAGCCCTTAGAACTGAATCTCTGCACCGAAGTCCACAGATCCCATCTAACAGATACCAGCTGGTGGAGCGCAAAAGAAAGTCCCTCAGATTTAATTCAATTGAATGTGGGTTCATAATTCAGACTTGGTACATCCTAGAGGTTCTAATATTAACTTAAAGACTGTGCCAGGACTCTGTGGCATGTCGAAGTCAAGAATTAACTGGTCACAGCAATATGTTTGGCAAGACATTCCTCAAATTAGCAAATTAGTGGTGGAAAGTTCCAATGTCAACCGACCAGCAAAGAGGATGCATGAACCTGCCTTATATAGCTCTATTTTCCCTAAAACTACAATCGTGAGTCAGTTTATGGACTTAACTTTGAGAAAGCAACAGAACTTCAGCCGCAATAGACCTCTATAAAAAGTAAAACATAGTCATTCATTTTACATAATGGGTAGAGGTGGACAGTAGTGAGGTGTTTTTACTTTGCTCAAGTACATTCTTTAAAGGGGTCATATGGCGCGAACACGTGTTTTTCTGTGTCTGACACCTATTTCCACACAATTGAATTAATTTATTCGAATTTAAGATTTACTTGTCTGCACAATTCACCCAGTTTAAGTTCATCAACTTGTTTTATTTAATTTCAGCTGAATGTAATTCCTTTGTGTTGAGCCAATTAAATTAGAATGCTTCAGTGATGTAAGCAAGATGTAAGGTAAGGTGCTAACAGGAAGCACCAGATAGTTTACTGCATGACCACTTGCAGAGTATTTATTCACTGAGTAAGGCTGCATACATGAAAAATGGCATAAATGTGCTCGTCCCCAACCTCAGTAAAACCGTTACTCTTCACCACTATGGTAACCCCTCAAAAATCACAGACAACAGAAAATCTTCTAAATTTTAACATTACAGAACAGTAAACACTAACAAGTCTCTTTATTTTTCATCCTGCACAAAAACACACATACAATAACATTTAATTTTAAAATGTACTATCTAAATCCAGTCATAAGGGCAATGCATGCTGGGAACTCAGTCCACTGTGTAGTTTCAGTTAGTCAATGAAAATGATTCATGTTGTCCCAACACAAATGGAATAAGTTATGTCAAAGAGTCGCCTATTTATGTCAGTATTACACATTTCAATTGTGTTTGAACAAGAAACACAAACAAATATGTTAGATACAACTATATTGATTAAGTTAAACAAACAACCTCCAACAATCATTTTTTTGAGTGCATGTATGAGACACGTAAAATTGCAAAAATGAAAATGTCGGAAACAAAAGATGCATTCTATCTAAAAGCGAATGCTCACCCAGACCTGCCTGAAACGCCTCGTGTAACCACACCCCCACAAATCTACGTCAGTTCGTGGTATCAAGACCGCCCAAATGTATACGCTGTCAGTACGGTGTACCTGTCAGTACAATTGCTTTGGAACCTGATGTTCCAAATATGGTAAGAGGCGTTACATTTCCGTCACACGCTTTCAGTATTCGACCAATCACTACAGCACTGGTTAACTGGCCAATGATAGCACACCTCGCTTTTCAGAGCGATGAGCTTTGATTAAAATCAAACTGAAAGACTGAAAATGCAAACTTTTGAAAACGGGTCTCAAAGTGCAAGTTTTTGAAAACGATGGCATCATCGTTTCTGTGTAATCTTTGAAGGTGGCATTTTCCAAAAAACGATGACGACATACAAACAATAATGGCGGAATCCAAGCTGCATGTTTGTGCCACATTACATACTTATTATCATTTCTCCAGCAAAAAGTAGATTTATTGCACCACTACAACCAGCGGAGACATAGTATTTATATGCACACTACTATAAACACACATACACGACGACAAAGTGTATTAAAAGCACTTTTAGATTAAAACAGTGTATGGGGATGTGCGTAAGCACGTAGGGTTTCTTTATAGCGCAACAGCGCCATCCACTGGCCTGGCATGCATAATACGTCGTTTTTATTCATTTTCCGGATCCATGTAAATGCAGATCGTTTTGATAACGCTGTCGTGTGTGCGAGAAAAATTTTCAAAAACGCATCGTGTAAACGTACTCTGAAAAAGTATAGTTAGTTGAAAATATACTTGGAGGTAAAAAAAAATTCACTATTGTTCCGTAGGCTACTACAGAAATTATTATTATTAAACATGACTTTCTGCAAGATGGCACGTTGCTTTAATATCACACATTCCTGCTGTCACACAGCTCCGAAAATGATTGCACTTTGTTGTTTTGTCTCCAACCATAGACAAGATAGGCTAACGTATTGTTTTGGTTCCTCTATTTTGTAAACATATAGCCTAAACTCTCTCCTTGCTCTGACAATTACACAGCCAAATCTTTTGACACTTTATTCAAGTAATTCAGCGTCAACAGCAGATGCATGTCACCAATCTCACCATCCGCTCCTCACCGCCCAAAACAAAGAACTATGACAAACTGTCAAGATCTAAGCAGCTTGCTACATGGAAATGAAGCAATTAAAATAATGCCACATTATGGTTTCCACTGAGGACCAGCATCTGTTTTTTAGCTCTAATTCAACACATAGAGCCATTTCATGTAAGATTAGCTAACATGAGCCAAGCTAATTGGTTTTTCGTTATAATACAAGTTTAAGTAGGTCAGAAATATGAAAAAAATCTTCATCAGGATATCATTTATTATTATATGTGATAAAGGTCAATGAGCAAGTCACATTTGCCGAATCTGGAACAATTTTGCACATTCACAGTTTTGTTTAGATACGTCGCAAGACAAAGTGTCCATATTACATTCACAAGGTTTGTTAATTAAGTCTCAATTTAATATAAGTAAATTAGAAGAAAACAGAAGAGTGAGTTTCACAGCCGAAGCAAGGCAGGGATATCAATGCAATACAAGCTAAATGTTAAAAACCCTAATGTCAGTGGGAATCTGTAATTATCAAGAAATATTTTTTTATTATCCTCTATTAGAATCTCCATTTCTGGAAGAGATAAGTTAACCCGCAAGGCCGGCTGCTGAAACTTCTCAACCTTTTTGGTGACAGGTTTTATGAGCCTAATGCAGTTTGTGATGTATAGCATAATAACCTCTCTGACTGTAGGGCCTTGCTCCTAATATCAGCTGCCTTGTGCATCAGGCAAAATTATTGTAATGAGACCCTATTTCCATATAACAGCGAAATGAGTTCATTATTCTAAGTTATATTGGTGGAGTAGCTGAAAGAAATTGATGCTTTTATTTGGACGGAATTGGATTCTGGGCATAAATAGAATTAAGTAAAGTTGCAGATGGCAAAAATGCAATAATAATTATATTGTAGTTATCAAAAGGTCATCATCAGCCCCCCCGTGCCACGTTTTAAACATTTGTCGGCACTATTCCAGTTGCTACGCCCGTACCATTATTGAAATTTTGTTGCATGTCAATATCCCAAAAAGCAATTGTTCCAAGTGTGTCCTTGCATCTAACAGCATTTCAAACATTTCTTTAGCAACGCAAAATAATCGCACGAGTATGTTGTTCATCACGGAAATGCTAACACGAGGGAGATTCGGTGGATTCCACAGAAGGCTCATGGTTTCCCCTTTATCACGCGCGTTGATCATTCACATCATTCACATTCCTAATTGCATTTATTTCTTTCAAGGTAACCTTTACAGCAACCTGGTGTGTGGCTGCATCGGCACTATTCAAAAAGCCCATTGAGAGCAGCGCTGCAGTGTATCCTCTTCATCAGCTGATTATGCTATCTATCAGCCACAGCTGTCAATGCTCATTTAAGAGCGCTGCCAGACCCTCGGAGTGATGCACTGGAGTGTAACCCCACTGATTGCTGTTTTGTAATCCAACACCTCACCCGGTTCCTTCCTGGAACAAACATTGTAGCCCCTTTAAATGTAAAATTTGTAGAACTAAGCTCTGCTGTACAAGATGGGTGAGGAGGGCGGGGGAGGGGGGTAAAGCCTAATTACAAACACATTTCCATCGAAGAAAACATATTGTTTTTGTTGTTGTCGTCGGGAAAGAAACGAAAGGAGCGAAGGAGAAAAAGGGAAGAAACACGGGCCCAAATTCTTTTCCGCACTGCCAAGGCACGCTTGGGATGCTGGCAGCTACAAAGATTCAATTATACAAAGTGCAAAAAATAATTAGAAAAAAATAATAGCACTTAAAAAAACAGGCCCCTCCAGAAATTGCGTAGAACAATAAATCTGTTAATTAGCTCATTAATATTCAATTGGGGTCAGTAGACTTAATGGAACCTTTTTCATGGGCCAAGGAAATGTTTAACACTCGCTTCTTCCTCTGCTGACTTCTATTATCAACTATGCACAGGCGAGTCTTATCAGCGCTCCAGATGGTGGAGAACAATGCCGACCCATTATCATCGCGCCGCAGCGTGTGTGCCTTGTAACCGGTGTGTGGTTGAGACAGTGAAGTATAGATACAGGGCCATTTAGTGTAATTGATATGTGGTATATATCGTATTGTTTAGGCCCTGTTTGTTTGCTCCGCTGGTATTCAAGGCGAAATGGGAAGGCGAAGATGGATTCTCGGCAATGCTGTTTCGGGCCCCTCTCTACAGGTCACAGATAACTTGTCAACACTGAGGCGGGTGTAAAATGCATCAAAGCTAAAACTCATGGGCACAGAGAAAAAAAAACGGGGAGAGAGAGAGAGATTTTGTTTGTGCAAAGGAAAGACGCCACTGTCAACCATTAGCAAGTGCTCGGGCTGATGTTTTATTCAACAAGTGTGATGAGGAAAGTTGCCTTGGCACAGATTGCGTTCCTCAGCTTTGTTGAACTGTTTTAAAGGCTATTATGAGCTTATTGTCTGCTTTCCTCCTAGTCAATTAAATTGCACGCGAACACCAAAAGGTCAAAGGAAACGTAATAATAGCGCCGAAGTGACTTGAAGCATTAGAACATATTCCTAAAAGTGATATTTTTCATCCTCTCCGCTTATGAAAGCTTTCCCGCTGTCTGCAGGATGGAGACAAACCTTTGAGAAAATTCAAGCTAAATGAATCAATAAGGGCCGAGAGCACATCCAGCTTAGCTGACACGTATTAATAGCAACTGGTTACGTGGTGTAGGAAATAAGTCAGACTTTCACACAGCTCGATAAACAGCCATAACCTGTTGTCTTGTTGATTATTTTTGATGTGAGAATATGAGGAGACTATTTTCCCATAAACAGTGCAGGTCTGATTGTGAGATTTTCAATTGGCTCCATCTTCAGTCAAGAGCCATTTCTATCACAGGTTCTCCAATCTGTCACTAAAGACAGAAGACACAATCATGAAATCTTCTGTTCTGCCAGTAGATAGTAGAAGCACATAACTAGTCTTTGATGAGGTCACTTTCTGTGTCAGGTGTTCTGAACTTATGAAGACCTTCACTTTCACTTATTAAGAGTCGCAATGCTAGTGGTGTGTTTGCAGACATACAGGCCCAATTCATTCCTTTCACCAGTCTTTAATCCTATTTTGTGCATGTAACTAAATAATTTTAATGTGTGACATGACCAGACACTAACTATATTGTCATTAAAATCATTATACATTTATTATTATAATGCAAGAGTACTGATACAAAAGCAATTTTTTGGCATTGCTGAATAAAAAAATTGTAATTACCAAATAAAAATCTAAGATGATAAAAACGATGCCAGTTGCCAGTTTCTGTCGCCCTGCTGACTGAATAAACATTTTGCTCTGTAAGATTAGCATGACGCTCATTCTCTATTAACTTTCCTTTTCCTCAATCCCCCACACGTGCAAGATAAATGTCAGCCATAAGAAGGCATGCCTCCCAAATCCCGAATGGGGTCTCACTTTTACCAAGAACAAGGTGGAACATAAAAGCAACAACCGTTTTACCCCTGTCACAGCTTGAAGTAAAGACTTTATGGATTTTTCACCGAGATAAAAGCAGAAGCATTTTGTACTAACCATGCTTGTTTATTAAAACCATTCAGCATGCACAGTGAGATTATTTCAAACTGTATTATCTTTTTAGTCACTTGTAAAGTTTCAATTTGACTTTGCTTTATCTCTGTGGAGAATATCTATGAGGGCTACGCAGAGGGTGAAGGACTTAGTGGAGATTTTCGCTCAACCTTCTGCCCAGGCAGCTTAGTGAAATGAAATACAAAAACAACAACGGGGGAGTCAGTGGGCATGCCAGTGACCAGCAATGCTGAGGAAGATTGAAGTGGCCTGCAGTTGCTTTATAACTGAGATATGAGGGGGAGATATCTCTTCCACACACAATGTGTTCAATCTAGTGTAATATTAAAAAAAACATGTATTTACTCAGTCTGGTGGATTTCAAATAGGAAAAGAGTTTCACTCAGACATGTCAATGTGATATTCTGGTAAAAAATATCTGCAAGTATGTACATGGAATATTAAATTCATTTAGGTATAAAAGTATTTAGGTAGAATACCTGCAAGTATAACCACTGGGATCCAAAAGGTATTTAATTGATGATAAAATCTTTATTTAATCTAAAAAGATAATTAAAGGGATACTTCACCCAAAAATGAAAATTCTGTCATCATTGCCTTATCCTCTTGTTATTTCAAACCTGTATGACTTTCTTTCTTCTGCAGAACACGAAAGAAGATATTTTATCTTTTTTTTTCTCCACGCATAAACGTCAAGAATTTTTACTCACGCCGACTTGGCGCAAGTAAAAATTCTTGACGTTTATGCGTGGAGAAAAGAAAATACAGTATTTAATTGAGATAATGTCACGTCTAATACAGACTGAATGTGCAGCGTGGAATCCGCACCTGCGTTATCTACAGAAAATTGTGTATTTTAAAGGGGTGATTTAACGCTGTTTCATGCATTCTGACTTCTTTACAATGTTAAACGTGCTAGCTTCTCATGCTAAACATGGTCTATGTGTGTCACGCCCTGTTGCTGGCACCTCGGTTCGCCACCTGAGGGCGTCATGCTACTCTGTGTTCTGCCTGAGTTTTTGTAAGGACTCCAGTTCCCATCATGCTTTATGTCTCGTTATTTCACCAGTGTCTCATGTTTGTCCCTTCATCTGTGTGTATTATAGACCCCTTTCTCGCCGACGTCACGCTTACGTCACGGCTCTAGCTGGAGGCAAAACAAAGGGAAAACTGGAGGTGGCCAATACAAATCAGCACAGATTCGGCTACATAAAGAGTTTAAAATACCATCTTGTTGTGTTGTTTAGAGCCACAATCGACAGAATACAGTCTCCAATTTGATATTTTAACACATACCTGCTGCCACTGCCAAACAAAAACACGGACGACGGTTGTAGATAAACACAATAAAACTAGCGGACTGAACCGAAATGATCATCAAAAATGCTCGCGTTTCACTTTATAACACTTAAGATTAAAAAGCTACTGTCTTTTGTTGGTGTACATGCATTATGATTTGGGTATGTGTTTAAAAATATCTCACGTATGCCCAAATCAGAAACTAGGGAACAATGTTATTTTTCACGCAAGTTAGCGTTAGCTTTTGAACTCATAGGGTATGCTCACTAACTTTGTTAGTTATACAACTAGCAACTATCGACCAGAAACTAAACATAAAGGAAACTGTTTGTCATCTCTTTTTCTTTAGTTGTCACAAGTGCATTAATATAAAGGGAGAGGGAACAGTGAGAATGCTCATGTTATGTATCAGGTTTGTGTTCAAGTAAATGCATTTGCTAACGTTTGCCACTGCTAGTACACGCAGGCATCTTTAGATTTATACGCTCTCGGGTTATCTTTACTATACGCGCTTGGTTTCTCTGTCTGGTAGGTGTAATAGGCATATAGATGTCAGGCCACTTAAAGGTGGGGTAACCGATTTCCAAATTACGCTTTAGACAACGGAGTCGGGCCAAGTACCAAAACAACCTTGTAGCCAATCAGCAGTAAGGTGCACAGTGCACAGGACGGGCATTAGCCGAGCCGAGCGCTGACGAAAGCGAAAGATGCAGGTAAGGGTGTGTTTGTTTTGGTGATTTGAACATCAACAACGGCTAAGAGAAATCAGACACCCCGCCTTTAACTGGAGGTAATCCAGTTCATGGTGTTAAAATTAACTTTTTCAAAAACAATCACGGTCCTAAACAGTAAGTCAACTTATATGTTAAAACTTAATCAGATTTTGTATAGTCATTGTCAAAAAGCAAGCAAACAAAACGTGCTACCTAGCATTAGAAATGCGGTCAGTGGGATCTTTCTGCCTCCAGCTAAGCTCCGCCCACAAAAACGCATCACAATGTTTACTAACAGTAAAGGCGTCTATATAGCCCTTGTGTTCAGTTGTCTGGTGTGAATCGTTGTTGTATGTTCTCCCTCGTGTTTCCCTTTATCCTGGATTTATCCTTATGTCTTTAATATAAAAAACACAATGTAAATCATAAAGACCTCTTACTGCATGTCGACCCTCTCCTTGTTTTCCTTCTGCTGAACGTGACAACTTGTCAAAGAACGAGCTGGACGTTTTACGTAGTTTTTCTGTGCTCGATACACTCCCCCCAAGGTTAGTTTCGGAAAGTTTTTTTCGAACATGAAAAACCATTACGTAACAACTTTTCTTAGTCCCTTATTGGGCAATTCTCCTGCAAAAGCACACCCACAGCAAGGCAAGAGAAATATCCCGCCCACGCGTCAACCGACGAACGATAGGAAGACCCGTTTAACATTAAGATTGGCTGTGCTGTGGGCCTGTAGCTGCAGCTGCTTACTCTTGCGATAGTGAGAGAAGTTGAGGTGTGTTTGTTTGTTCACGGCACTTCAGAGATGAATGTTATATAAACGGTGGATATAACGCTGGATTTGCAGAACGTTTGAAACTGATAGATGGAGCGGTCCCAGCGCTAAGAGATGCCGGACATGAACCGCACGCGTTAAGTGAAACTAAGTCATGTCTGTGTTTTGTTCAGCGCGTACGTCCATAATGTGAACAACACAAACTTGCAGTGCATTAACATTTATGCAGGGGTAATGCGATGATGTATTGTGTGCTCGTGATTTACACCCCTAGGACGTCGTCTGTTTTCGGAAATAATCGTACAGCTGTATCTATCTTTTATAAATATGATCAAACTAAATACTCTTCGAAGATACAAAGTATGCAATACTACTCTATAGGTACTCAAGATTAATATGAGATTGGCAGAAACTGCCTGTTCAACCGGACCTTTAAAGTGGATTTTATAGAGCTTTTCATTTACAAGTGAACATATACCAGAGATTTGTGAGCAGTAGTGGAAGAAATGGAAGAAAGCATGAACGATCAGATATTTGAGATGTCAAAAAACTAAGCAGAGGAGAAATTTAATTTATCCGTCAAATACCTGAGACAGCGCTGGATTATTTCAAATGAATTCACAAGAACGAATGAAAGGCTAATGCTCTTGTTAAGTTTTATTTTAATTTATATTTACATTACATTACATGAACAGAACCAAATCTGCTGTCAACTGCATTTCACGAAGACAGACCTCATTTTAAGGGGTGTTATTTATGGTAAAATATAATAGAATGGGAAATAATGGAGATAAGTAATGGAGTAAAAAATGGAGAATAAGATGCATTTAGTTTTTTTCTACTGGACGAGTTAAAACTCTATTTTCTAATTAAAAGAAACTAACTAAAATATGTCTTTACATAAAATATCTCATTTCATAATGTACACCTTAAGAAAAGTCTGGAAGTGAAGTTTTAGAATTTATTTGGAATGTTTTCGGTTTCTATACACTCGGTCCTATGTAAACACATTTAAAACCATTCCGACGCACATCGTCTAAGTTGAGCATAGATGTGCCTGGTCGTAGTATTAGATGGTGCAACAGGTGTAAATATTTATCACAAGTCTGGACGTAGTTAAGTCCAACGTTGGGCTTACACCCAACTTCTTTACATCCAGCTGGTGCAACCGGCCCCAGAGCTGTAGGCAAAAAAGGATGACCCCTCCTACTGAGTGCAATTGGGATTTGAGAAAGTTACACTTTCCAAGCACAAATTCCAGCCTGGGCAGCAATGTGGAGATTCTATTCTCCTCACAGCACACTGTAGCCCACAAGAGGTCATCTCTATCACCAACGCCACTCTCAAACACACACACACACGCTCACAAACACGGTCTCTAACACATACAAAGACTCCTCCTTGCCTCCCTGCTGGTGTGGTGGTCTTGAGCCCTCAAACACTGCTGTCAACACTTTTATGGCTGCCCTTGACTTTCACATGTTTCTCAGATGCTGAAGGATTTGAAGGACAGAGACGTCAAAATGGAAAGGTGATACCAGAGAGAACACATCAAAGAAATGGCAGAAAAGGGATACCTGGAGATCCCGGGTTGTCATTTCTTTAAGAAGAACTATAATCAGAAGGTCTTAGCGATTCTCGCAGGCATAAAGCATTAACAAAAAGGTTAAACGCTATGTTAGCTTTGCATGTCACAGTCACCTCTTCATTTTGAACACAAGTTGATCGTGAATGAGATAGAAATGGAGCTAAAAATGGAGAGCATGAACCAGAGAATAGCATTTTGTAAAATACAGTGAATACGCTACAAAGGTTCAAAAAAGAGGATTAAAATCTCTGTTGCTAAAGGTTGCTAAAAGCTCAGCTTTGATGTGTATGAGACACAAAAAAAGAAAGTTCTTTTCATTCACCCTCCATTATTAAACTCAATGGAATATTTCTTTCAATTACTTTCTTATATGTTATACAGACGTTAGAAATACAAAAAGCATCAGTGTGTGAAATATAAAAAGCATCATATTTTTTTGATATTTTTATTTGTGATAGAACTATCCAGGTAAGATAAAGTGAAATACTTCACAGAGGTGACAATGGTTAGCTGACTGGTCCATATACTGTATTTCGGCTGTCACAATCAATCTCTTCACATACTCTTTTTTTCCTTAACGGCAACATTACATGTTGTCTAATTTCACTTCGATATAATTTATGCCCACACAGGTCATTTTCAATTTCTCTCATTCATTCTCTCCAGTCGTTCCAAACCTGTATACATTTCTTTGTTTGGTTGAACACAGATAAAGATATTTGGACGAATGCTTGTAACCAAACAGTTCTTGGACCCCATTGACTGCCATAGTGGGAAAAATTACAATGATAGTCAAAAGTGCCCCAGAACTATTTGCTTTCCTACGTTCTTTAAAATATCTTATTTTGTGTTCAACAGAACAAATAAATTAAGCAATTTTTCCTACAATGGTAGTCAATGGGGTCCAAGAACTGTACGGTTATAAGTATTCGTCCAAATAACTTTCTCTGTGTTCAACCAAGAAAGAAATTTATACAGATTCGGAACAACTCGAAGGTGAGTAAATGAAGTCAAAATTTTTATTTTTGGGTGAACTATCCCTTTAAGCATTCCCCTCAGGAAATTTGATCAAGTCGTTCTAACATATCACTGTTAGCCCAACAAGGCTGCATGTGTACAAACCTGTGCTGCTCCAGCAGAAAAATCTACACAGGAAGGGGTTGGCATTACTAAAACAAAGAGAAGCATGTTTACAAGTGCAAAAACAAGGACATTACAATCAAACAATGCCACATCGGCCCGATCCCCCGTCAGCCTCACTCTTCCCAGCAAAGGCCCAGGGGGATTCTAGACCTTCCTTCATGTTCAAAGATTATCAGTTAATCCGAAATGTGCCTTAAACACAGCAGAAAAAAAACAGACATGAGCCAGGAATGGTGGGGGAGTCGTGTGGAGACAGGGTGTTTGGACTTTTATTTATTTGTTGGCTTTCATATTAATCCATTGGAACACCACACTGTTTTTCCTTTTTTGGGGGAGGGGAGGGGGGTTGGATGTGTAAATGTTTCAGAACCATTAAACGGGAGATGAAAGTTTCAATGGATGGCATGCGAGAGTATTAACTGTAAAGGCCATTATTTGGTGTCCATGAGGCTGAATCAGCTTACCCACTCCATTCCCCCATTTGCATACAAAATGCTTTATTTTGGCAATCAATGAAAGTGCTCCACTGTATGTGTGGCTTATCACATGCTTGCAGGGAACGGATTCCTTCGCCATCTCGTTAAATTCTGTTGATGCAGAACAATTTGAAACATGGCACAGGCTGAAATGACATTTAAAGATGCCTCGGCTTAATTATATTTTGCAAACATTTGGGTTGTTTGTCCTCGGGGATGGAGTGTCTCCACTACAAAGTTAACTTGTTAATAATTCGGTAAAGATGCACCCCCTCTATCTCTTTTATTCCTTCTTTCATTTTCGCTTTTCATTATCATTATCACCTATTAGAACTAGTTAAGGGCATTCAAGGTGCTCGCCTTATAAGAGGGACACTAATATTAGTTTTCTTTTGTCACTTTAAGGCTAGACTCCAAAAAAGAACTCAAGATTAGCAGTACAACTAAAATGAACAAGCCAGACCATACGCTCATGGTGGAGTGTAAATTTTAACAACATTTCAGAGAGTCACCAAAATTCTTTCCCTAATATTTAAACCTGCTATCAATGCCTAAACAAAAATTATATTTAGCATTAATGAAGAGCAAATATGTGACCCTGGATCACAAAACCAGTCTTAAGTAGCACAGAAACATTTTTAGTAAAAGCCAAAAATACATTGTATCTCAAAATTATCTATTTTTCTTTTATGCCACAAATCATTAGGATTTTAAGTAAAGATCATGTTCCATGAAGATATTTCGCAAATTTCCTACCATAAATATATCAAAACTTTATTTTTGTGAGTGGATGGCCTGCTACAGTGCCTCCGATTAACAACTTCGAAGGCGATTTTCTCAATATTTAGATTTTTTTGCACCCTCAGATTCCAGAGTTTAATCGGTCGTATCTCCACCTGATATTGTCCTATCCTAACAACCCGTACATCAATAGAAAGCTTAATTATTCGGCTTTCAGGTGATGTAAAAATCTCAATTTTGAAAAATTGACCCAAAAGATTGGTTTTGTTGTCCAGGGTCACATATTTCTCCATACAGTACATATTACATAGTTAACTTTTAATGCCAAAGTAAAACATTGTTTACTCGTTAATTTAACATCAAATATCATGCATGATTAAGAATCGATTTTACATTCCAAAGTCATACTCTGAGTGGCCTTTGTAAAACCATATAGACCATTTCGCAAGACGTAAACAACACTGTTCCACTTCCTGTAAGCAATTCCTTAAAAAAGTTATTTATTTATTTTTTACTTCACATCTATAATTAGTCTTAAAGATGTTCAATGTTCATTTACCATTTTGATTTAGTTCTAAATATACTGTTGGTATTTTGTTTTTACATTTGTGTAGTGTTAAAAACTAAACTAGTGCTTCTGAGACAGAATGATTTAAGAAAATATTTAGTGCCCCACAAAGTAGCTTAATAATATTTGGAATGACTTCAGATGTTCCATTATTATTATTGTTGTTAACCATAATAATAATAATAATACCATAAAAATGTCCTTAAGACTAAAAGTAGGTGTGAGGAGATCAATCATTTTCTACGTGTATAAACAGCCACATACCTTTCTCTTCTGTCAGCATGTTGCATCCTTTCATCACCCTGTCTCATTGCAGACTCCCATTACTTTCTGGTTAACCAGGGATGACACATGGAAACAGGACAAACTTATTAGTACACAGACCCCTCACATATTATTTAAAAATTATACAATATTACAAATTTGTGTGTTTGTAAATCAGTAAATCATGTGTATACCACACTAAATTCGTATTATTTAATACAATTATTTTGCTGATTATTTTTTATACTAATTACAAGAGTTTTGAAACGGTGTTGAAAAACAAGAAAAAGGTTTAATTTTAGCAGATTTCATTCAGCTAATGTCACCCATTTGGTGGAAAGGCCCAATTAGAACAAAGCTGTGGATAAATAATCCCATACCTTTGCTTATCTAACATGACTAATTAGAAACATTAACTTTTAGTAATTATCCATTACATCATATAAAATCGACAAATAAGAGTAGGCTACAGTACAACCTAAAATGCTTACATCCCGCCCACCCCCACAAACAAAACACGAAACCTTAAACAGCATTTATTTATGTTAACAGAGTTGGTTGTGCTACACATCATATAAAACAATGTTAGCAACTTTACGTTATTACAGTAGAGAAAACTAGTTAATTTTTTAGCTTTTTTGCGCTATTTTTGCCTTCCGGGTTTAAAATCCTCATATGGCCAACGTCAAAGGATGTGACGTGGCGATGTACTATAGTACTATCTCCTAATTATTCATGACAGCGCATTGTGTATTTCTATCTGACCCTTCAGAGAGAGGTGTTCATGGCACACGATAGTAATCTGATGGATAAATGAAGAAAAAGCAGAACACTTACGAGGAGTTGCAAAAAAAACATATTCCGATAATTATGTATAGAAGTATATTTTTATGTGAAATGCACTATATGCGGTATATATGTGGGGGAAGGGCTTCTCAACTGAAAGTGATAAATACATGACAGTTGTTGAAATTGTGGCGCACAGAAACAGGCGCGGAGGGCCATTTGGAGCTCTCGGTGGGCCGGTGTTCTGCCAATTTATGCATCCCTATCAAATTTTGCTACCTCCATACAAAACAGGACAAGATCCAATGCGATGTTATCAGGTTTATTTATATCTGGGGTGTATTCCAGAAAACAGAGTTAACTTACCGTCAGCTAAACCCTGAACTCTGGGTTGATTAACCCAAACCTTGCTTACTCGGGGTATGTCGGTTCCAGAACACGTTTGAAGGGTAAGTTTAATCAACCTCCCGCAAGTTACCCAGAGTTAATGCGCGCTCACAGAAACAACATGAAGACATTGTCAACGGATCACAGAGTTCACGAGTCACCATGGAAACGGCCGGGAAGCTTAAAGTTTTTGACTGTAAAACAACGTTATAAATCAGAGTTTTTTTTCACAGAAGACTTAAATCTGCATCAGTGTATAAAGCGCAGGATTAAAAATCATAAAATTAAATTATTTAAATTGTGTTTATAAAACTATAAACGCTATAAATTAATTATTTAATTAAATATATAAATATTTTAAATATATGCACTATTTTTATACTATAATATTTTAAATATATACTGTACTCATCATGGCTCTTTGTTACAAAGTGTAGATTTGTTGAGATGTTTGTAACTGTTATTTTAACGTGTCTACCATGGTATTTTACCAAAATTGTGTTGTGTATATGTATTTGATCACATTGCTAATTTTGAAGGCAGTATTAAACCTCTTTTTTGTTCCTTCTCTGTATGTTCCTTAAAAAATATACCTTCATTTGGTTTTGTGAAAAATGACTGCATTGTATCAGCTTTATTAGCAACAGTTGCTGATGTATTCATATTTATGGAAACTCTTTTAATTCTAGAAACTGCTACGATTGTCATAATCTTAAAAAAAAACTTGTTTAACACTTCAGTACACACTAACCATGATGATTAATTTGCATTGCATTAGAGGATGAAGGTTTGCTGTGACAGAAGTATAGAATGAAATGTTAGGCCCACAGTTACATGTCCAATATGTCATGTAATATATGCCTCTTAAATTAATGTATTTCAAATATATCCATTTTCATTTTTTGGTTTGACTTTGTTTGCTAAAAGGCCATGGCTTTCCAATTGTTAAAAAGGTGGAAACGGCCTATCCTGAAAGTCTAATTGTAATTTGGAGAAAGGTCTTTCAATACTAAACTGTAGGAGGAGGCTGAGGATCAGAAAGACATTTTAAGGAATACAGTCAGTATGAAAAATCTTAAGTCTAAGTTTTTTTATGTATTTTTTATGTAAATGGATTTAAAATTATAATAAGAATTTAAATATGTGAACAGTATGCCATGGTGATTCCATTGGGGGTAACCTAATAAAGCCTTGGAAACCTGCCAGCCTGAGAATCGAACTTGCAACCTTTAAGTTTTAAATCTGGCTCTCTAACCATTAGGCCAACTATCTTTGACCCAATGCATCAAATATTGCCTAATAAGTGGACAAGAGTATTGCAATTGCAATATGCAATTGCTCTGCAGTTATACTATACAAGCATCCTTTAACTGTTGGAAATTGTAAGGTGTGTATATTTATCCAGTGATATTTGGAGATGTTTTAATAAGCCTAATTCAAAGTAGGGCTGTCACGATAAACCGACGATAAATATCACGTGATTTATGCACGCAGCTTTTGAGTGAAGTACGGGAAAATGCTGCTGCATCCGAAAGCCAGAGGGCGCTCTCGTGCGGAAACTCCACATACGCACTGCAGAAGAAGACCATAACACGTTCTAGAATCTAGGAAATGCCTATGGACATCTTTTATCACTGTTACTCAAGCCTCATCAGGTATTTTTATGATAATAAAGTATATTTATAATGATCATGTTTGACGGGTGTTGCTTTTTCAAATGCACATTATAAGCGACTCAAACTCGCACTGCTTTTAGATCGAGCAGCACTTCCTACTGATCCCAGAGACGTGCTTCACGGACAAGCTATGCATTAAAAAAAATATAGACACATTGCATATCGCAGCCAGCTCGATTACAATAGGATTTCGTGGTATCGCAATAAATTATCATGCAGCCCAGTATTTAATATACATACATAAAATTTAACAATAACATCTTACATTATTTTATTATTTTAGATTATTACATTTTAAAAGGTTAAATAATAAAGTTAATAATAAAATTAGTTGTGAATGCTGAATTGCGATGGGTGAGATTGGAAATGTAATTGTAATATTGCTGTAAAATTATAATATATTATACGTAATCTGTGGTTCCACGCCCACATGACACTCATCAAAGCGCACACATGCGCAGACAACCCCTAAAGCTTAGTAACATTTCCTTAAAATGAACTAACCCTGGAACATAACCTGCTCCGGAGCAGGTTATCTTCAGAGAGTGAGTTGCTATGGTTACTTAAATATAGGGCTGTAGTCAAGTCCACCATTGTCGAGTCCAAGACCAGGACTAGTCGAGACCGAGTCCAAAGAGGTTCGAGTTAGGGCTGAACGATTAATCGAAATCGAATCGCAATCGCGATGTGAGATGTTGCGATTTGCTTATCGCAAGAGGCTGCGATGTGGAAGTGATGTGAAAAATAGGAAACGCGTCTGTTCCAAGCCCGCTTTGAGTGGCATTCTTGCTAACCAACTGAGTGAGCACACCTCCGTTATGCCTAATCAGCACTGCCCCAGCCAACTGCGTAAACGTCCGTCATTAAAAAAACAAACATACAGAAGGCAGGAGAGAGAGAGTGTGTGTTATTATGGCATCTGCAGAGTCAGATCGATCATTAGGCAAATAAATACTAAAGAACCGTCCAATTCAGAAGACCGCACACACAGCCTGTGTCATACTCGCGCGACTCTTCCCCGCGTTGTGCGTCTCGCGGACGAGCCGTTTAAACTTGACGCGCACACACAGCCTGTCATACTCGCACGTCTCTGCCCCGCGTTGCGCGTCTCGCGGACGAGCCGTTTAAACTTGACGCGCATACACAGCCTGTTTCGTAATGACGTTTATAGTACTTGAGTCCGGCTCGGGCATCTGGCAATATGGACGAGGCTTGACGCACGCGCGCACCCTGTGTAAACTCACGCCTAGCTCCGCGTTTCAAACAAATGTAAATTCTATCTAACTGTTTTGCTAATTTCACTTGGATGAAATTAAACATTCAGCACATTTTTTACTTGTTTTAAAAAATCCCACATACTTAAACTATAATTAATCAGCCTATGTAAACTATGAACTATTTTAATAATTCACTAACACAATAGAAAATGTTATGGATTTAAGGGTTACAATGGGAGTTGTATTTGTTTTAATGGAAACTATAATAGTGTACACTGGTATTTTGGATTCTATTGGTGTGATGTAATCTGGAAGTTGGGAACCAATTGAACAACAGTAAGCCCTATTTGAATAATGCCCAAAGCACACTACAAAAATTAATTTTGTAATGGTTTTAATGGAAACAATTAAATGTTTTTATTTTTGTTGTTTTCTTTCAGGGTAACTATACCCATACTGTGCTCCACACAACAATATTGAATTGAAGCTTGAATTAGAAAAGTTAAAATCGCAAATCAAATCGCAATCGCAATGTCTGTCAAAAATATCGCAATTAGATATTTTCCCCAAATCGCACAGCCCTAGTTCGAGTCCAAGTCAAATCCAAGTCCAGAGAGGTTAGAGTCCAAGTCAAGGCCGAGTCAAAAAATCATGACTACAAGACCACATACTTAACTATCAAGAATTTTTGTGATGCAAGAGACAGCATATCATCTTTTTTAAGATAATCATTTTCATTATTGTTTGTAATGATCAAAAATATATATTTTATTTTACCTTCAAATAAGGTAATTTTATTTACTTTAGGTATAGCACTAAAGTCGCAAAGCCGAAGTGTTACTTCACATTCTTTTCTATTGAAGTGTAACAATCCTATTCTGACAATAGAAAATGTAACAGCTTTCCTGTAGCTCAGTGGTAAGAGCATTGCGTTAACAACACAAGGTTGTGGGTTCGATCCCAGGGGATTACACATACCTATGTATAAATGTATAGGATAATGCAATGTAAATTGCTTAAAGCGTCTGCCAAATGCGTAAATGTAAATGTAAGAAATAACCAGCAAACACTTGAATATGTTCCCATTCTTGAATTTATGACTTAAACCCTATTCGCAGGGGATTAGTATTACCTGGGGACCTCTAGTCATTTGTAATAATTGCAGAGGTTGTCTGTGATCTTAATCCCGTGCGAATCAGCCATGTCTGTAATTTGTAAAGTAAAAATTCCCCCGCAAATTACATACCATATTTTGACGAACACCGAGGTCCTGTGATAATATTAGTAGCGTATATTAGTGCGAACGGATTGCGAAAGCGTGGGCACAGATAATTTGTGGGTACAGATTTCAAAAACTGAGGGGACGGTTTACAAAACCGAGAGCACGGATTGTAAACTCGTGGGTACAGTTTATTAATCCGAGAGCACGGTTTTGTAAACTGTGGGAACAGTTTTAGAATCTGTGAGTACGGATTTTTAAACTGAGGGAACGAATTACAAAACTGTGGCCACGGATTTGCGGGTCTTGTTTTTTTTTTCTCCGAGGGGTGACCAGACGGGCTCCGTACGTTCTTGAGTCGAGAGCCGGTGTTCTGCCAATGGGTATCTCTGCGATTTGTCGGGCTCATATATCATTTTTCAAGGTTTTATCCGCACTGGTTGCGAATAATGGAGGCTGTGTTGAAGTGTTTTGATATTATTTCGGGTGCTGGGTCATATCCATAGGGATGTGCAAGACTAATCGACTAGTCGTTTAAACGGTAAGATCCTACTAGTCGACATTGAAAACAACAGTCGATTACGCGAAAAAATTACAAAAAATGTTATAATTTAAATGACTTCCATTTTAATGTTTCGTTTATAAAACGTTTAAATCACTTACTAAAAAAATATGTTTGATAAAATAACTATTAATAGTCTTTAAAAGTGTATCAGGAGCGAAATGTTTTAATTTTAGGTCAGATCTATAGCATGCGTTTCCATTGTGACAATTGCAGCACGCTCAGAAATGACCACTTGAAAGATGAGTTGTGGGGCTGTTTTGAAGGAGGAAAACGGGTAGGTTTTTACGCAAACTACGTCATATCAAAGTGGCAAAACAATAATTTCACTGAGCCATGCGTAACCATACTGTATCATGTTCTTTTTGGCGCGATGCGGAAAATGCAGACGGAAGCGCGGAATGCAGGCATAAAACGAAGAAGTAGACAATGATCTAAAGCTACATACAGTTATGTAAACAATTACTTAATAATTATCAATATGTTCATATTTAAAATGAAGGAAAGACAGATTTACGTTATTTGATGGCAGAATGAGCTGTAAATGCGGTGAATGCATCTTGAGTGCACACTCAATAAAACGGAGATGAGAATGTCTCAGCTTCTAGATTCACAGAACTTTGAAATTTCTTTGATTATAATGTTTATCACAAAAAAGCACTTGAATAAACATGATCACTTAGCACTCAACATGAACACCTTACTCTTATGTGTATGTCCTTGCAGAGTTTGCGCAGATTCCTCAGACGGAGTAATTGTTCACAAACATTGAGCCGACTTTCATCCGAGCATAACGCTTGCATTTCCTCAACAAGAACATGTAAAATAATATTAACATCATAATCACATGGACGCAAGTGTTTAGCCTATGTTCTATAAATTAGCTAATTTGGGCAGTATGCTTTATTAGCAGCTTTTTCATTCGCTCTGCGCGAGATCAAATGTGTTCTGTACTTTTTGTCCATTGCTTTCTATTCGCTTTTTTGTTTACACACATGTTGCTCTTCTTTATAAATAATAAAAACATTATATAATGTAGGCTATCTTGTTGATATGGTATAGGCCTACCCTAATTATAACTTGTAGGCTAAATTGCGACATAATTAAAAAAGCAATATTTTTTCAATCAACATCATTTTAATAAACAAATAATGAAACATTCGTTTTTAAGCTTTAATTAATTGTTGTTAAATATTTTAAGTTTCATGACTTCAGTGTAATAGACACACTTTTGCTAAAATTTTATATAAACATTCAATTAAATTATAGTAATCAAATTAGAGACCGAAAAAACAGACTTAAAGGAGAAAATAAAATGGATTTTGTATAGGCTAAATATTTTAAGCCCAGGCACAGACCAGCCAAAACAAACAAATGCTCATCGCGTCACTTCTTGCAGCCGCTAAAACGATCCAGTCAGGGTTGGTTCATCAGCATATGCCTGTTTTAGCTACATTAAATATTGTATATGAACCGTTTGATTAATAGCCTACATTCTTTAGTCTTTAAAATGTATTACATAGGCCCTATACGCAAAGTTTTTGGACCGCCTTCTGGGCCATTCTTAGATTTAGACTAGTCGACTACACGGTTACAAAACTTTCGTTTAAACGACTGTCAAATTAGTCGTAGAGCACATCCCTAATCCATACCTGCCAACACTGTCGTTTTGGCCGGGAGTCTCCCGTTTTGTTATTTCTCATGGAAACTCTCGTAACATGTGAGACCCGCGATCGCTGTGATCTGTCCGGTTCGCCATCGCGGGTCTCAAATGCTGACAGGTATGGTCATAGATCATTGAACACCATACAACTATAGGCTATACAAACTACGCAAAGCCCTGCCATCATATCCGGGAAATAAATCCGTAAATTTGAGTAAAATCACAGGCTTCACTTATCCCGTGCGAATGTGCCACATGAAATACAGATGTGGGTAGGTAATTTCTAAATCACACGAGGTCCCCAGATAATACTAATCCCGTGCGAATAGGGCTTTAGTGTCCCCCAAAGTAACCAACCCCCCCCCCCACTTTTATAAGGAACTTTTTAACACATTTGTGTGCGTGTGCTTGCGTGTGTGTGCGTGCGTGTGTGTGTGTTCATGTTTGTATATCCCGGTGGGGACCTAAACCTGAATACACACCAACACATGGGGACTCGTGTCACCGTGGGGACCAAAATTGAGGTCCCCAGGGGCAAAAAAGCTAATACATTGTACAGAACAATATTTTTTACAAATCTAAAAATGCAAAAAGTGTTCTATGATCTTTAGGTTTAGGGATAGGGTTAGGGATAGGGGATAGAATATACAGTTTGTACAGTATAAAAACATTACGCCTATGGACTGTCCCCACGGGGATAGTCAACCAAATGCGTGTGTGATGTGTGTGTGTGTGGTGTGTGTGTGTGTGTGTGTGTGTGTGTGCGTGTGTGTGCTGTGTGTGTGTGTGTGTGTGTGTACTGGTTTAGCTATATTTGTGAGGGCCAAATGTCCTCAGTACCACAGTGAAATACGTGTGAACCCACTTGTGAGGACATTTTACTGGTCCTCACTAAATAAAAAGGCTCATAATTCGCTCAAATAGTGTTTTTCTTTAAATGTAATAGAGTGCACATGTTTTGTGATTATTAGGTTAAGGGTTAGGGATAGGGGATAGAATATATCATAAGCCTGATATAAAATCAATGGAAGTCTATGTAATGTCCTCACTAGTATATAAACAAACCTGTGGTGTGTGTGTGTGTGCGTGCGTGCGTGCGTGTGTGTGTGTGCGCCTGCCCGTGCCGTGCAGTGTTTCGATAGAGGAGCTGCCAGAAAGAGCAGAGGCCCCAGGCTCGTTTAAAAGCACGTTTCGGTGCCCATCTTAAATAACATGTTCATATCGCAATACAATAAAAATACGATCAATCTTATCTTAAGCCCTACTTTCTAAACTACTACTAAAAATATCAAATGCAATGCTAACTCTGAAACATGGCATTAACTTACCTCTCTTTGTGATGCCTTTGCAGGTTTCTTACAAAATTGGATGTTGTCCCACAGGTTTCGGAGAAAGTTTTGTTGCAAAAAGTTTCCTTTTAAGCGCACTGTCGATAAATTCTTTAGGTTTGTAAAACCAAATGTGACCCTGGATCACAAAACCAGTCTTAAGTAGCACGGGAACATTTTTAGTAAAAGACAAAAATACATTGTGTGGGTCAAACTTATCGATTTTTCTTTTATGCCAAAAATCATTAGGATATTAAGTAAAGATCATGTTCCATGAAGATATTTTCTAAATTTCCTACCTTAAATATATAAAAACTTTATTTTTGTGAGTGGATGGTCTGCCACAGTGCCCCTGATTAACAACTTCAAAGGCAATTTTCTCAATATTTTGATTTTTTTGAGCTCTCAGATTCCAGAGTTTTAAACGGTTGTATCTCAGCCAGATATTGTCCTATTCTAACAACTCATACATCAATAAAAAGTTTATTTATTCAGCTTTCAGATTATGTAAAAATCTCAATTTCGAAAAATTGACCCATAAGACTGGTTTTGTTGTCCAGGGTCACAAATGTTATTATGCCGCTGCTCGCTGACATCCTGCCTGATGAATGATTGATGCTGTTCAGTTCGCGCCGTGGACGAATCGTTCGTTTGAACCGGTTCTTTATTTTAAGTGAACCGGTCGAACCAGTTCACCTGAATTGTTCAGGTTTAGCGCCTCCCGTAAACACTTAAAGTGACAACGAGCAACTTTTGCTCACTGTTGCCCCACGTGGTTGATAAGCGGAATTGTCTGTATGCAGTGTCGTAAAAACTGTCGCAAAGATTTCCCGCTGGCAGCTCAATACACGTGAGTTTGTTTACAAAGCCGGCGGACCCTGCTTGAAAACAGCGCATAGCATGTGTATATATATATATAACGACAACATTAGCCTACTCAACGACTGAACTGTTCAACATTTACGTGGTTTACTGGTCTGAACTAAAGAATCTGCTACTTTTTACCACAACACATTTATTGTGGTTTTTTAGTCTTCATTTACAAGCACTACACACATTCATGACGAGACACGACAACATGCTAGCTATCGACACCGGCAACCATATATTATCTCTCAGCTACCTTACGCTTATAAAGTGTGAACCGGTGGTGCGCCAATGACACAAACTAATAACAAATACGTTCAAAAGTACAGGACAGTAACAAAAAATGTACAAATAACACTTACAAATCCAGGAGCAGGACCGCTAGGTCTCCATCCGTTTTGCAACCAGTTGCCACTTGCTGCTCGCGCCACCGAGTGTAAGCCCGTCCGATATTGATTCGTGACCGGCCTCATGTCCGATCACTCTCTCGCTTTCTTTTCTTTGCTTCCTCCGACAAAACCCTCTTTGGTTTTTTGGCTGGCTCTGCCATGGTGATGTTTTGGTTTGTTTCGTCTTACTGTTATCTCTGCTGTTGGCTAACTTCTCCCAGGCTACGAGTAAAACGTGACATATGCCGTAAAGCAGGGGATAAGCGGGGCTTGTACCGGCCGAACACCAAAGTTACAAGTGCAATTTCAGCCGATAGGAGGCTGCTCAGGTAGCAACGGCAGTAAAATTCATCCAGTTTAAAGTTGACCCATCACTAAAATAATTTTAGAGACATTATTTTAAGGTCAAAAAGTTGCTCATTGTCGCTTTAATATTACCCACAGATTAATTCAGTTCTTTACTTTCTAGCGTGCATGAAAGTCCCGAGGACTTGAACCAATATACCGGAGTTATTTAGTTACACCAACAGCACACACTGAACTGAACTGCTGTGTGAAGAGAGAATTTATGAACACACGCGGCTCTCGTTCTTACGGAGCCCGTCTGTTCACCCCACGGAGAAAAAAAAACAAGACCCGCAAATCCGTGGCCACAGTTTTGTATTCGTTCCCTCAGTTTAAAAATCCATACTCACAGATTCTAAAACTGTTCCCACAGTTTACAAAACCGTGCTCTCGGATTAATAAACTCTACCCACGAGTTTACAATCCGTGCTCTCGGTTTTGTAAACCGTCCCCTCAGTTTCTGAAATCTGTACCCACAACTTCATAATCTGTGCCCACGCTTTCGCAATCCGTTCGCACAGTTTTGCAAACTGTAGCCTACTCGCGGAATTGAAGCCTCTGTCTGTCAACAGAACAAGCTCCTACAGGAACATTAACAAATATTGTATACTGTTTTATTTTAGATTATATTATAAATTGTCTTAATGTGTTTACACATGAGCGCGTGGCGCATATAAAGCATGCGTTCATTGCCGCGTTTCACTGGCATAAAGTTGGTTTGACATTAAACGTTCGATATTCGTGAATTTAGGGACCATCTCTAAAGTTACATACACATTAAAATACCTTTTTCCAACTTCAAAAGCATTTAAAGGGAATGGTTTATAGCCACAAAACTAACTGTACAGTGTTCATGTGTGTGTCAGCTATTATGCACAACTTTTAGATTATTGAGTATTAAAATAAACCATCAAATCATATGCACATATTCCTATACGTATTGCTATTGAGCTTTAAATAATGGTATATTTGTGTATGAGACCATTATACACATAGGAATGTTTGCATGTGATTTGACGGTTTATTTTAATACATATCCATAATCTAAAAGGTGTGCATTCTATCTGACACACACATGAACACTTTACAGTTAG
The DNA here is from genome assembly GCF_024868665.1 of Triplophysa rosa. Classification (NCBI taxonomy): domain Eukaryota; kingdom Metazoa; phylum Chordata; class Actinopteri; order Cypriniformes; family Nemacheilidae; genus Triplophysa; species Triplophysa rosa. The sequence continues at coordinate 15,295,178 of NC_079890.1, read as the reverse complement.
TCAGGGAAGTCATTCCCTTTAAATGCTATTGAGCTTTAAAATGTGTATATTTATGTATGAGCCCATACAGCAGTGAAACACATAGGAATATTTACATTTGATTTAACGGTTTATTATAATAAATATAAATAATCCAAAAGGTGTGCATTATATCTGACACACACATGAACACTGTACAGTTAGTCTTGTGGGTATACTGTAAATTATTCCCGTTAAATGCCATTGAAGTTGGAAACATGTATTATAATGTGTATGTAATTTTAGAGATGGTCCCTAAATTCACAAATATCGAACGTTTAATGTCAAACCAACTTCATGCCAGTGAAACGCGGCAATGAACGCATGCTTTATATGCGCCACGCGCTCACATTTTGGGAAGATCCTGTCCTGCAAGGTAATACCTGCAGTTTGACTATGGTTTTTTTTATACAAGATGAATTATGGGTTGACGTCTCATGTACAAGTATGCAATATCTTTTCATCAAGGTGGTTTGTGGCAATAATGGATCCAGAGGTTATGGATTCATCCACTTCGCCACCTTTGAAGCATAAGAGAAGGCTATCGAAGCGCTTGATGGCATGATGTTGGATGACCAACTAGTGTAAGTGAACCTTAGGTTAGACTCTATCTCACTGAGCATGCGGCACAACTCCTTGTCCAGGCCCTTGTAATCTCAAGGTTGGACTACTGCAATGCTCTTCTTGCTGGTCTTCCTGCAAAGGCTATCAACCCGCTCCAGCTGTTTCAGAATGCAGCATCACGCCTCGTCTTCCAACAGCCCAAAAGGGCTCATGTGACTCCCCTTTTCATATCTCTCCACTGGCTACCGGTTTAAGCCCGTATCAGATTCAAGTCACTAATGCTTGCCTACAGGTCTATCTGCACTGGCATACTTTGACACACTCCTACACCCCATCAAGATCCCTGCGTTAAGCAAACGAGTGGCGTCTTGTATTGCCCTCACTAAAGGGCAGTAAATCGCTTTCCCGTTCATTCTCCTTCACAACTCCTTCCTGGTGGAACATTCTTCCTAACTCAGTCCGGTCAACCACATCTCTCACAACATTAACCCATCTCTTCTGTGAATACTTGACAGGCAAAAACACTAACCTTCTCTCTTTATCTCAACAGGTATTGGTCTGGCTTTTGTGGAAACTAGTAACTTTGTATTAGCACTTATTGTATTATTGCCCCTGTATGATATATCGCTTTATTGCTCCCTGAACTCTCTATAAATTGCTTTGGATAATAGTGTCTGCTAAATGACTAAATGTAAATGTAACCATGTTGTAAGTCTTGTTCATGGTTTCATTTGATTTTATTCAGTTGACGACTCCTGAAATGTCTGTTGCATCAGCTGTCTCATGGGGTTGAGCTCATTTGCTTTGCGTTTAAAGGTCCATTTGCCACTTCAAAACTTATTAGGAGCGGCAGGTTGAGCGGAAGCCCTTGGAGCAGGACAATAAGAGGCACTACCCAGTAGACATCACCAACCTCTTTATTACTTAACAACTCTTTAGTGGATGTTGAAATGCCCTTGTGTAGACTATATCTAATCTGCCCTATAACTTCAGTGAGCAGCAGCTGTACGGAGCGTTCTCACCGTTCAGAAGCATCATCAATGCCAAGGTATGGTGCATATTTATTAAAAGGACTGATACGTTACAATTAAAGTGAAATAAGTTGTTTGGACAAACAGACTTGTCAACTTCTCTCTGTTCAGTTGATGATGGAGGCCGGCCGCAGCAAAGGGTTTGGATTTGTCACCTTCTCCACCCTTGAAGATGCAACTACTGCTGTGTCGATCATGAATGGGCACATGGTTTCTGTCAGGATGTTGTGGGTCACTCTGTCTCACCACAATGAGCAGAAGACTCAGCATGAGAAGCAGGACATCAGCAGTGTATTTCTTCCTGCTGGAGAGTTTACATATGCTGTTCCTCAGGTGAGATGAGCCACCATAGCAGATGATTTCAGATTAAATGTTTTAATAGAGAAAGAATGTAATTATATGTACTTCATCTACGTATTTATACGTATGTACTACATAGGTTACGAAACCTCTTCATCCTGCAAACCAACTGGCACTTCAGCCCATCTCTCGACACACTGTAGTGGGCATCCTCACTCAGAGTTAGTAGCCGCCTTATTTCTTTCTGTAGCACCTATACCTGTAAATGATGTTTCATTAGTTCTTCACATAACATTTTTAATTCAGTGGTCACTTAAGTATTTTTTGAGGAAGTGTTATACCTTCCTGCTGCCACAGGTGAGAGTCTCCGCCCACTAATGCCTGTCATCTTATTGGATGCTGTGTCTACTCAGCCTCCACACCTGCTGGTTTCTCAGGTGCTTCTGGACTACTGGGTCAGTGCTCATGCATGTCATCTCACTACCTCGTTTTAGATGAAAAGGTTACACAATTCAAGAGAGTAAAAGTAGTACTAGAGTACAACAGTGATGTTTGTTTGTTTGTTTGTTTGTTTGTATGTGCAGGCAAATCAATACACGTTTGGGTTTGAGCTTCGTCAAACCATCACAACTCAAAACTGTGATGTGTGGCGCCCCAGACGACTGCTTGCCCTGCCTGAACCCAGTGAGGACACTAAAGAGGTTATCTCTCACTGTGAGTAGTTCAGTTCTTTATTCATCAGATTGATTCCTTGAATTATCACTTTAGATTTGTCATAAGCCCTCTGTTTTAGCTAATGTTTTTGTTACGTAGAGTAAGATCTGAACAAAAAGGGCCAAACCATTTTGACCTTTTTGAGTTTGAGCAGTGCTACTTATTTAAGACAAACACTTTACACCGCGTCCTAACCAAACGCGATGCGACGCTGCCTGACAACAGCTCTTGGGAAAACTGAGGGTCAGCAGGTAGAAATCTCTTTATGAAACTTTACATTGTTCATAGCGAGAATGTAGTGACATTAGAGAAAGTGCTTACACATGTCTTTCTACTGCCCCAGTTAGGTGACTCTTCACATCAGTCACCATCCATCAGTGGCGATCCGTGACTCCTCTTCAGGAGAAGCAGTAATGCAAAGCACGGCAAAACATGTATTTAGCCCTGTCATGTGTGTGGCGCGTCATGTCATCTAAAGGGTTTTTAATAAGAGACGCTCGTGTTTGCTAGATACTCGCTTAGTCTCATGTGTAATCAGAGTTAAGTGTTAGCGCAGTGTCTTCTGAACACAAGGGTCTCTTTTATCATAAACCCTTTCGACGCGTCTGCAGCAGGCACATATTTTGACATGATGCATGATGCACATAGGTTCACGAGAAGCGCTGACCACGTATTTTGAATTCGTGCTTCCCCTGAAGAGGAGGCACCGATCGCCACTGCCATCCATGTGGGGACGCTGGTTCTGGATAACATTAGACGGATGCTTGAAGTCCAGAAGCCTGAGCTGCCCCACCAGCTGGAGCATCATCAATGTGCAGTCAACACGCAGATCTTGTAAGTGTTGGGAAGCAATTCTTAAATGAATCTGTTCTGTGGGGTTTAGCAGAAATGGTTATAAAATCTCAAAATGTTGTGTTAAATTAATTTTGTGTGGTTGCTTTTAGGGATGTAACGATTCACCGTGAGCCGGTTGAAAATCGGTTATAATGAGTGACGATTCAAATCAGTTGAGGTGTGAACTGAATCGCAATACATTTTTTGAACAGCAGGGGCCGCCATGTTCACTGCAAACCTAAACGTGGACATGCTGATATTTCTTAAATGCAAAAAAATCCAAGAAAAGCACAGACAGTATTAGTTTGTTTATATTAAAGAGACTTTTTCTATTATTAATTTGTTATAAAATTGCAGTTTAGTTTTGTTATTTGAAATAAAACATTATTTAATTATACAAAGAAATGTGAAGCATTTAAGAAATAATGCAAGGGAAGTTGTTCATTTCTAATTTGTTTCAACTCATTTTGTAAAAATAAATCGTGAGTAAATCGTGAATATATCGCATCGTGAGATCAGAATCGTGACTCGCATCGCATCGTGAGCTGAGTGAATCGTTACATCCCTAGTTGCTTTAGTGCGTTATCATTGACGTTTGTGTGTTTTCAGACAATTGGAGCTATTGCCGTTCTTCACACCTGTGGGACAACAATGAAGCCCTGAATCAGCTTATTTAACATGTCAAATGTTAGTTGTAAATAATTGTACATATATGTAAAATGGCTTAAGCATACATTTGTGTTTGAATATTTTCTAAGCTAAGATTTTTTTAGACTTTGGGGCTCAAAGCTGGTTTTATAAGTACATAAGTATTTTAAAATCAAACAATACACTTTAATGTTAAGGCACTTATTAACTATAATACCATTGCTCATAAAAGATATTCCTATTGTGGGATATTGTGTTAAAAGTAACTAACATGACTTTAAATCGTTAATTATAATTAAATCATTCTTTGTGAATTTGAACATTTGTGTTAAGACATGATGGGGATATAAAATGTTCTGCACAGTGGGAATGACCCAGGCATGACTGTCAATGACCTTCATTATTATACATTATTACATTATCAGACTACCAAATATATAATAATAAAGATATGCAATTGCAACCTCTGTTGCCATGTTTTCTTCATTTGTCCTTTCTCAAAACTCTTGATTTTGTTGCCGAACATCCACTCCCACATAGAAACCCACGTTAAACAAATTCTTGAAGAGTCCACATTTGAAGCCTTTAGATTTCCTCCCGTAAGGCGTGTGTGCACTTGTTATGCTGGTTTGCCCGTGGGTGGGTTTTTGCTAATATGCTTGTCTGTGTGTTTATGCACAAGTGAGTGTGTGTCCGGCATTTCAAGTATGTGCCACTGAACCTGCAATTTCACAGTGCATCTCTCGCTGTGCCGCAGTGTCGTGCTGGTGAGGCACCTTAAATAATGTCATTTCCCCCCTGCTGTTTGAGATCAAAGCTTCTATCAGCTGAACCTCTGTGCCTTCTCTACCCTCACAGTGGCCCTCTCCGTCTGCCCACACTCTCTCCACCACATACAGCCTCCACAAAGATGCAGTTTACTGCCAAACAACTCCAGATGTCAAACAAAGCCAATCAATTGCTCGTTTCCTGGGTGGAAACACAATCGATTATGGTTTACCTTTGAAACGATAGGTTGGACAATTACAGTACTTTGCTGTAAAGAATTTGCCCCACTCTTTTAATACGCTGACATTTCTACCATATATGAAATTTATCACAAACCAATTCAATGAAGTGTATATGTGGTATGTATGAAAACTGTGACATCCCCTGGGTTCATGAACAATGTGAATGCAAATGTAACACTAGCTAATTAAAGGGATAGTTCACCCAAAAATAAAAAGTCTGTCATGAATTACTCAATCACTACATTTCTTTGTTTGGCTGAACACAGAGAAGATATTTGGACGAATGCTCGTAACCAAACAGTTCGTGGACACCACTGACTACCATAGTAGTAAGAATTACAATGGTAGTCAAAAGTGCCCAGAACTGTTTGCTGTCCTACATTCTTCAAAATATCGTCTTTTGTGTTCAACAGAACAAAAAATACATATAAAGTAATTTTTCCTACTATGGTAGTCAATGGGGTGCAAGGCCAGGTTTGGGATGACATGAAGGTGAGAATGAGTCACGAGCACACAATAGAGTGGTGCAGAGATTAGGTATTTTTGTAGGCCAACCTGCACTGGTTCCCTCGCCCGAAAGCTTATGGATTTGTCCCGTAAACTTTTAGAAGATCGCAAAAAATAAGCTCTGTGATAAACAAAAGTCTATGCTGTTTGCACGTTTTGTCTATTAAGATAACATTTACAAATGAACACAATATTTGATGTTTTTGAAGCCTAAATAGCTTTCCTGTAGCTCAGTAGTAAGAGCATTGCGTTAACAACGCAAGGTTGCGAGTTCGATCCCAGGGGATTGCACATACCTATGTATAAATGTATAGGATAATTGCAATGTAAGTCGCTTTGGATAAAAGCATCTGCCAAATGCATAAATGTAAATACAATCGGCAGAAGCAAAAAGATAACATAATGCTGTAAGCAGTTTAGCCAGAGTCAGAGGAGCAGCAGAGAATAATGTGATGTCTTGAGTTTAGTGCTCTCTGACCCGAGCTGCCCTCCCACCTGCATAACACAGGTACAGATCAGATTACTATTTACATTGCTTTTCACCCTTAATCAGGATCCACATCTGCTGCCGCTCTTCACCACATAATACATCATCAACACATTCCCAACACTGCCCAGTTATGTTTCATTGTCTTGTCACACATCTGACATCACTTCCTCTTCCTGCAGTCAGAGGACAGGTTGAAGGTCTGGCAAGCATTTGAACCGGGATTATTAATCTACCTTTGAGTTTCTTTCCGACAACATCCAGAGGTGCTAAAGATTATTCAAAGTCTCATACGTGCTGTCCTGCTCCGCTCATAGTAATAAATGGAGGATGACAATTGGGCAGTATCTCAAGGCCTGGCCTGCACAGACAAGCTTCCTCAGGTCCCCATTAATCCAGCACATTCACTCAGCATCACTGTCTCTCCTCCATGAATATAAAGGCCGCTGGATTTGTAACAGTATGTCCTTCACCACACTCAAAGCCAGCTTCATTCCCATCAATATTAAATCAAAATTAAAGCCCACTCGATGGGAGTGCGCATTTATTTAATATTTCACCCCACCAGCGAAAGAAGCCCTTGCTCCTGCACTCAACTTGCAATTTGGAAATAAATTGACTGATTTAGACAGAGCCAGAAAGAGAGAGAGTGGGGGAGAGAGAGAGCAGGGGTTCAGTGCAAACCTGGGCTGCCACCACTAAGTAAGGTAACATTGCACAACAAATCACTTGCATGAATATAGAGAAAGAAAACGATTGCTATTTCTAAAAAGCAATTTTGTTTGGCCAAGGTGTGTTGATTGCCATGTATGTGAATCTATCGCTCATACCACAGAAAGAGGCACAAGCATTTCACAAGATTCAATGGCATATTTTCCTGTTAGCATAAACAATAGAAGGTCTCAGACGTTAATACAAAATGTTTTTTTTCTTTTGAAATCATAAAAGGCATGCGTTGTGCACAGGCCCTGTGGTTCTCTGAGCTGTCAGACACGGTGTGAGTTTTGCAGCAATGCACCAGTTGTGCTTAAATTGAGCCTAATGAAGAATAATTAGGTAGTTAAAACGTTGATAAGAAAGCAGCTCGGTAAACAGATAAAAGATGAGCAGGCCTGCTGGTAGAGTTTGAGCACTACAGGCACACACACACAAACCTTGGTTAATTGGTTAAGGGCCAATTCACTATCCCAAATTCCCCACTTTGCTTTGAAAACAGGATTTGTTTCTTGTGCTTATTAAAGATGCATGTGGTGAAACTCAAGATTTATAATGTTACTTATTATCAATGTGCAATACACTATTTTAATAAATTTACACTAACATGGTAGCTTACTTTAAGGTACTTTAAGGTCTTAAAGGTTATTGTAACGATACAACAATTACTTTAAACATAATACAATTACTGTTTAGCCAATTCACATCTAACTGGTTTGTTATAAATTCTAGAAAAAAAGTGCTTAAACTGCAATATAACATTTATTTAATGAAATTTGTATTGCATTTAAAAACCCACTTTGTTTTCCACGGGTAATAATATGGGAAATACTATTGTTGGCTGATGTTCTGTCTCAGCTTTTTATAGAAAAATATTAAAGTTTTTTCAAGAGAAGTTATGACAATGAGTCGAGCAAATAATGTAGTAGATAGGCTACGCATTCACACACACCGGAATCAAATGTACATAGGCCTATGTAAATAGAATTAGAAACTATAATTTATTTATACCGAGAAACTGGTTGTTGACGAACAATAAAAACTTGCATTCAATGAATTTCAATACGTTCGGGTCTAGGATAGTTGAGCTCTGACCACAATTAGCATGAACGCTGTGAACACGAAAGCACTGCCATCTAGTGGACAGATAAGCGAATAATAACAAGAATACGAACAACAGCACAAAACATCATATAATAAAATAATAATAACCTGTCACAAAACACGCTGAAAGAGTTGATTCCTGACATGTTGACTGAATGTGTCATCATTCTAATCTCACCCGGATGAAGGATTAATGTTTTCAGTCATTTCCGCTTCATGTTCCAAGTCAACAGTCGTACGGATTATGTGTTGTTGATGTTTTTATCCGTTTGTTCTACGTTAAGTAAATTTTTCCCGTGTCGATATGGCTGTTTCAACATGTCAGAAGATCACCTTCGTCTCGTGCATCGTCCTCTGTATGTCTTTATTTCTACCCAAAATGTTTTTACCCAGAGAGAAGAAAGACAAAGTGCACACGAAGGGTAAGATCATCAGAGAAATCCCTCATCCCACATTTATTATCACATCATATTTAAACGCTGATTTTGAGCTTCCCTGTGATCTTCCTAAATTCCTACATTTCTAAAATAAAGTATAGCCTTTAAATAAAACCTCTGTTTATTTATGGTTCCTATTGACAATGCTGTCACCAATGTTAATCTGTTTTATTTCTAGTGTTTATTATTATTTATTTTACAATAGTCAATTCCAAATGACCAATTATTCTGTAGTAGCCTAATAACTTCATATCAATTCAAATGTATTTTATTGCGCTTTTTACAGTTTGCATTGTTGCAAAGCAGGTTTACATTAAATATATATTAATACAGATAGAAGTGACAGAAATGATTAAATAAATGGAATAAATAATACATTGAATTATATAAAATATTAATTTTATAATTGTCTATAGGTTTGTAATCAGACCTTTACATTCTAAGGGTTTTAAACCAAGTAATATATATACATATAAACTGTATATATTGAATTTAGGTTGAATCGTTTATTTTATATGAGGTTACCTTGAATCAGATGATCTGGAATAATATATTGCATTTTTTATTTATTTATTTTTCTTTTGAAGTTGGGCCAGGGCATTTTCCTCCTATACGACATGGCTATTCTTTCTCTGAAGATTATGTTGACTGGAACACAGAGTCTCATTACACCAAACACTACATCCCAGAGGTCATTGCCAGAACCAAGAGTGTTGGCAAGCCAAATCTTCTGGTTCAAGTCATTCCTGTGTATGGCTTTGGGATCTTCCTTTACATCATCTACCTGTTCTTTAAGGTGAGCCAAATCAAAAATTACTCGTATGTACTGACAGCAATATGTTTTCTGTTGTTATTGTTTCCTGATATTTTTTTTATTTTAAAGACACATTATAAGTGTAACTAATATGTTTATAGGGTCACTTATTTATTCTTTGTGAATTTTTCCACATTTTAGAATAATAATAATAAACTCATTACAACTTAACTAATATTGTAGGCCTACAATAATAAAAAGAAAATTATGTCGTGACTATAAATTCTATATTAATTAAACTATGCTTTAGCATCTGGAAACCTTAGAATTTTTCTTTAAAAACTTCTAGGCTTTTCATCATTCAACTTAAAGTCTCTACAGGGATACTTTTTCCACAGTATTGAAGGAGTTTCAGTCTTTTCTGGGCTTGTGTTGAATTTTAATGTTATTATTTTTTTGCATTATTCAGCAGAAATCATGCTTTAAAAATGTCTTCTAATGAAAGAAACTATGCTGCCAAAATTGAACTTTTGTATGCATACATTAATTTAAACATTTAAATCTACACATTCAGATAAAACGTTTTTAAAGTTTTTTTTATGTTGAACCAAGTTTATCTTAAATCTTTTCACAGCTGACTTCCAAGGACAAACCCCACAGACAAAAGCGCAGATTTCCCATACTGCAACTAGAACACATATTTGAAGAGATGCGTGAGTTTCATATTTGTATTAACCCCAACCCTAATCTATTATGTAAAGATGCTATATAATGTTTATGGCACCCCAGTGTAAACTGGAAACTTTCATTTTATTTTTATGGTGTGCACTCTTAGCATGTCAGTAGCTTAAACCCAGATAAGGTTGATCAAGATTCTGTCCAAGGCCTGCTAGGCTTTGTTCTCTTCTTTTGTTAGACCAGGATCAGCAATCAGAAGTAATGTTGTATAAGCCTAGCAGCACCCAATACCAATTATCTGCATGTCTTTTGGATCAGTGCTAAGAGGTTTAGCTCCATTTATCAAATGAATGTCAAAGGGTGGAGGGAGAAAATGTGACAGAGCAATCAGCATTGCATTCACTCTCTCTATGCCGTTTTTGTTAGCAGATTATTCCGACAAAAATCAGTATTGTTTTCCAAAACATGGCAGGTATTACTAGCTCTGGAATACTGTAATATTGTTAAAGCCAAGATCATACAAAACAAAGTATTTGTATTGTTTCAAATGGTTACACGTTGTAAGAAGGTAGGATCTTTATCTGGTAATTCATCTGGTGAAGTACAACTTAATGAAATCTCATGTAAAATTAAATTTCTTATTTTTATGCTAACCTTTTGGACACTAGAAAGTAGGGGTCACATGTTTGCTTGAATCATTGTATCTAAAGGTTTTTTTAAGTAAATTTTCATGGTCTCCCCATTAGCTACTTGTCCGTTGCCGACCAGAACGTGTGAAAAAATGAGAGAAAAAAGAATATCCAAAGTTGTTCACCCAACTGCCAGGTAAACGTTTCATATCCCCCAAAGAGTGCTGATTTTTGCAGTGTCCTTTTTAAATATATCTTTCAAATAATTAATATGTGTTTTTATTTTCTACAAATATTTTGTGAACTCTACATCTCTTTAGTGTTCACAGAAAATAACATTTCGTGGACTATTTAAACCCTTATAGTCGAAAATAATGATTTGTTAGAAGTACTAAGTTGTTCTTTTCTTCAGGTCACGCAGGGGGACACGGAGGCGGGAGGAGAAGAAGCTGAAGCAGTTGAGGGAGATTACTCAAATGATGCGAGAGAGACAGATGCGAGAGGGAGTCACACCAGAAGAGGAGGCCGAGGAAACCCCTACACTGCTGACTGGGAAGGTATACCTCATGGTTATGTATTAGGTCCGCTAATTAGACAATGTTTTAGTTGCTCTGTTTTTATATGCCTAATTTTATTTATTGCATCCAAAGGTTATTCAGAAGAAACCTACCCAGAGTATGATATTCCCTGCCGCAGATGCAGATATCTGAGCGTTATACTAGAAGAACCAGACCAAGTTATACTCACAGCGGAGGAGCTTGCTGAGAGAATGGAGAAAGAGGAAGAAGAAGAAGAGCCTGCTGACAATGACAACAAGATAAAAGAGGAGGTTCACAGAGAAAATTATGAGGACAAACAAGAGAATGACAAAAATGAAGATGAAAAGGAGGAAGATGATGAGGATGAAGACAGTGAAGAAGACAATGATGAGGACGATGACGAGGATGACATTGGAGAATACCAGCCCTGTCTTCCTAAAGGTTTTGATGAGGATGATGAGCAATTGAAGTACCCAGGTGAAAGAAAACAAAAACCAAGCAGAAGACGACAAATCACCTTCAGCGATCACAGACATGTCTTCCATTATCCAAAAGGTGGAGCTGTAGGCTGCAAGTATGAGGAGGAAGAGGAGGAGGAACATGATGAAGAAGAAGAAGAGGATGAAGAGGAAGAAAATGGGGATGAAGACTATGAAGATCCGGAAAATGAAGAGGAACGGAGTGAAACAGAGGAGAAGGAAGAGGACCCGCTGATGGAGGCTGAGAGTCTAGGTTTTAATGATGATGTCGAATGTGATCCTGAGGAACAGGAAGTAGATCTCATTGACTTCCTCCAAACATACCAACCTGAGGTAACCCTCATGTCCAGTCAGTCACAGTCTCCCAAAACTCAGGGACGTGGAACACTTAGGATGCGAAACAAGAAACAAAAGATAAAAAATTAGCCCCATACATTTTTTTTTAATTAATCTTCAGTTCTGCCCTGTGGTACCTTAATGTGAATATTTCTTTTCAAGACAGTCTTTGTAACCATTGTGATTTTCAAGGAATTTGTTTTTATTAAGGAATTTGTTTTTAATAACACTCAACCAAAATGTAGATGGTTTGTTAAAAAAATGCACTTGATGGTTTATACAGTAGGACCCTCTTTCCCAAAGATAATCTTTGCCATTAAACTTTATTAAAAAACAAATTACTTTATAACCCCAACTGTACTGTAAGTACAATAACATACTGATGCTAAATATCTGAGATGTAAAAAGTCACTGGAGTTCAGATTTATTTTTTCATATCTTAGTTACTGTATACAAACACTGTATATAGACCAATGTACACGTTTATAAAACAGCGTGACATTATACATCACTTTAATACACCAGTGGTGAGAAGTTTTCAAACAGAAGCAGAAAAACACATACATTGTCATTGTTTTATCCATTGAAAGCAAACTTAAAATGTTAGAGTGTTACATTGACAGAGAATAGAAACTGCTGGAAGGGTATTCACAAGGCTGTTAAAAATGGCAAACTTTACTTAAAGTAAACATCACAGATTTCTTTGCAAGTTGGCAAAAGAATTGAATATATAGATATTTATATTTTTTCCCTAAAAAAGTAATAATAAAAATACCTTTCTGGGGAAAGATGTATTTTAAAATGTGATATCTAAGTCAGAACATTTTGATCAAAGGTAAAAACAAACATACAAAGAAGTAAATGCTATATTTGCAGCATATTAATTCACCAGTTTAAATAGTTGAATTGATTTCTGTTATGAAATATTATTTGATGCTTTTAGTGTAATTTACTCTCGTGTGTTGTTTTCCTTTGTGTTGGACAACAAAAATCAACTTTTCCCTCATTAAATCAAAATGCCACAAAAAAGTGCGCAGTAAATTTCTTAAAACACATTCATTCAAATCTAATGTTGTTAGTTTTAAGACAATAATAAAAGATTTGGATTTTTGCAGTTTCCAAGACTTGGCCGTGATATTGACCTTAAACTGCAATGATAAATAATATAAAAATCATCCGCATTATCATGCTTATGTGTGGCCACTTAAATGAAGACTTAAAGGCTTGAAAGAATACTTGGACCAGCTTTAAGACCAAATATTAAGGTAATGTCAGTATTATTCTGCAGGATTTGTCAATTAAATTGTTTCATTGCTGATACAACATCACCATTTATTCCCTTAATTCATTAATCATGTTTAGCAAAGAAACATCGGTTTACAAAACATAATAAAAATAAGGGTGTTCTTTTGGATTTTGACACTTTGTTCCTTTAACATTTTCCACACCTGTTCATTTTGCAATGTAACAGAAAAAAATACACATGCAGCAGGAAATGTCATAGATGGCTTGTGAATAAACTGTCTTAATATGTCAATCAATGACTTTCTGTGTTCAGAACCCGATCATTCTGTTCAGCTACAGCCCAGTACACTGTAAACATACCGGTTGTTCTCAAGAGCAAAGACAAAAGCTTGGATATCTGCATGATAAATAAACACTGGCTGAAGAAAACAATTTAGCATCTCACCAAGCATCACAAGTGTCTTGTCCAAAGGCACAATATTTACAGCTCTCCACCAATAAACACTCTGTATAAAGTGCTCCGTTCAGTACATTCCCCCACAATGCAGTGGGTCCGAATAATTGAGATGATAATGTACTTACCCTGATATTGACCCTCACATTAAGAGACATACCACACACTTTTGTCACCATTCCTCGGGAGCGTTCACACTGGAGCTATTGGTGTACATCTGGTGAGCTATTCATTTTAGTTCATTCTGATGGTGTACAAGCAGGTGAACACCAATACATGGCACTCGGGTCTGAAGTAATGCAGTTTGGACATGATCTAATGATGTACTTCATGAATCTACACCAAATGCTCCAATGTAAATGCTCCGGGTCTGTGTATGAAGCACAAGGAATTATGGGCATGGGGTAAAAGAAAAGCAGCAGATGGTCAGGAAATCTATAAATATGTATGAAAATACATAAATAATGTGTAAATACTGTATGTCAGACAGAAATACTTAGTACACTGGCTAACAATTCTGAAGCCCTCATAAAGCATGTGCACTGTATTTAAACATATTTTTAAGCCAGGTGACATGTGTAACTAATGCCATGTCCAAAAGTCTGTTCATTAAGTAAACAAAATACTCAACCTATTATAAATCACAGCTACATGTTACATTTAATCTGACAAGTTAAAATTAAATTGTTAGTCCATACGTATTATCCTTGTAGAATTATGACTATGGAAAAATAAAGTTCATTTTTTTTCATCATAGGGACACAACATACTACTGTAAAAGATTTTTAATTTAACATTAACAAAATGTTAGTGTTACCTTGACAAACACAATGTCTGTTAAATAACGGCAGCAACGGGCCGTACGATCTTTCTATATTTTCACACGGATCAATAGGAAAAAAAGTGGTCCTTGTGCTTTCCCCCCAATATGATGCCCTTTTCAAAAACATATAGCCACCTTCCTCTTACATACATTAACACAAAAAGACAACACACACAATCTCTGGCCATACTTGCTCATGCCTCCAAAGGGGGGGGGGGTCTTGAGAGAGGGACCTTGCAGTCTTGGAGCTCACCACAGCCCTTTACTCAGTGATTCTGATTATATATCAGTCTGGCTGGGTACTTTTGTAGTTGTGGCTGGTGGAGAGACAGTTACTCGCAGGCTAGCTTGCTGTCGAAGCTGGACAGGGCAATAGCAAATGCCTGCAGGGCGCACATGGGGTAGTTGTAGTCCATAGTGAAGATGTCTTCTGCTACACGACCGAACTGCATCACAATGTAATCCGCTGAATGAAAGAGAAAACACAGTCAATATAAATTATATTTACTTATATATTTACTTACCCAGATGTGTTATATTAAAACTAAAATGCTGCCTCCGTAGGTTTTTAGAACAGGGCTTTGTCATGCACGTTGTTAAAAACTCTAAGATGCTTTTTTTAACTCACGGTCATTGTCATGAATAATCTGAAAGTTTTTGACAGACGCTTGGGTGACCCTGCCATGAAAGTTGAGCACATAAGATTGCGTGTCATCGTTCCATACAGGCGTCTTGTTGTGGAGCTCTATCACGCTCTCTGTGCTTTTGTTTTGCCATCGAGCCAGCAGAGTCTCATGGTCCTGCAAAGCAATGGACAGATGCGGAGGGATTAGCTTTCCATTAAACCGCCTAGCCCTGCTGCTAAAGTTGACATCCATACATTAGGTCCAAAAAAAGTCAAGGCTGTTGGTTTACTCAGACTAATCCTTTATATTCTGACTTACTGCACAGCAAACATATTTGCTTTATTGAGACTTCAGTTTCTTACACACACAAAGTCCTCTCATACAGGTCTTTTTGCTAACAGCTCACTTGTAGTAGATTAATGCACTTACATTTCGAGGGTGGATGGAGACTCTTTCATGGTCCATGTTCATTCCAGGAATAATGACACTCATCTTTCGAGGTCCTTTGAACCCTAATACATTAGTTTCCTAGAACAAATAAACAGCATCATTCACATGTGAAGTGACCCTTTGATGCCATGTTTGAATAGACACACATTTACGAATCTACAGAAAACAAAAGAAATTCTTAGAAAAGCGTTTCTTGTTCTTCATCTATAAAAAGGGATGCTATGTAATAAACCACCACCAGGGGTCAGGCTTGGTTTATTTCCCGCTTTCACTGCCAGGCTGCTAGATCTAGTGCCCTCAGGGCTGGGTGCTAGCTCTCTGCTGGTCACCGATCAAGATAATGCTCATAAACTCACATAACAGATAGCTGCAAGCTCCTGCCGTAGGTTTCCAGCGTCCAGGCTAGATGAGGTCTTGACTGGGTTCATACCGCTGTCATATACCGTAAACTTGGTACCCATAAGATTTGATCTGTGGAGATTGAACACTTACTGTTTAGTCACACCCCAGTAAAGGACAGGAAACTGATGAGGACTGCCAATAACATGTACTGGTCATGTTTTATCTCGGAATCAAAAGGACAAAATCGTTTTTGTACTGTGACATGACTAAAATAATATAATAATATTTCTCCCCTTGTTTTTTCTATTTTATTCTCATACGAATTCTTATTATCATAATGTTACAATTTTGTACGTAATGAGACTTAGAACTGAAATGTATTTATAGATCATGTTACTGTATATATTATATTTGTTATATAGCTGCAATGTAAAAAATGGCAATTTTTCTCTGGGGTGCCGGGAAAATACTGTAAAATAACAATGTTGTCATGTAAAATTACATGTTTTCCACGTATTTTCATGTAAATTAGCTAGTTTTTTACCGTATTTCAAAAATAGACTGTAAAAAAGGTAATTTCCCATCAGCTGGAAATTATAATATAAAATAATAGTTTAATCTTTTTTTGTAATTTGATTGTTTTTTACTGTATTTCAAAAATATGTGAAAAATCAGTACTTGCTCATGAAAAACCAGTAACATTACAGTTTTTACAGTGTGGATTTTATTTAAAGATGCTGATTTTAATTTTAAAAAGTTAAAACACTAATGATAATCAAATGAGAACTATAATGGATAATAAAAAGAATTGCAAAAAAACCTTCAGAGTAACAATATCTTTAATGGTTAGATATTTGCAAAACCCAGTAATAAACAAAGGGTGACTAATAATAATGATTTGTTGCAAAAATAAAAATCATGAAATATGGAGATACAAGGTTTCAGAAGGACCGCAGCAATTTATAGCACTATTAATCATATTTGCAGTATAATAATAACACTGCAGAAAGGTGTTACCTTCATTTCTTTAAATAAAATGAATTACTTCTAATAAGTTAGGCCAATAAGTTTTAATAATCTTAACATCACTCCTGTGTGATTCATTCTTATTGATCCAGATTTGTTCACGTTTATAAATTGGTGAGACGGTAAATCTTTCCTCTCCCTCATTCCTTATCTAAAGAATCTTTAAATTCCCCCTACTATAATTGGAAAGGAAATGTATTGTTTTTTTGATGTACTAAGCTTTAATTAGGCTCAGATGTTGAAATGCACAAAAGTGCACGCTCCTGATATGAAAGAGGGCAGACCTGGTGCGCACCAGTAATGAACCCAATTACAGTTTTAAATAGACTCATCCAGTTCCGTGAGCAACGCACACATGCATACATAAACTCATTAAAAGTCTCTCTCAAACATTTTGAGAGACTCGCACGTCTCTTGCTGACATGTCTCAACAGAGCAGTATAGATTAAGGTTACACGACAATGTTATGAATCACAACGTACAATGAGTCATCGTGAATCAATATACCTCAGTTTACCGATGAAGCTCTCGCCACCTCGAGACAGGTCAGTAGGGTCGATGGAGATGAGGTAATTGGATGTTTTGCTCTTCTTTCTCTTCCTCCCAGCTAAAAGGAAAACCTGTAAAAACAGCTAAATGTATTACATCCAGCTTAGAGGCATAAACACTCAAACACAGGGAGAAATGTCTACTTATATACACAGTTATGTCATGACAACTCTCGGAGGGTTTAGCATGGTAGTGTACGTGACATATGTATTTGGTCTTGGCGGATAAGATCTGCTACGCTGCTGCTGCGGCGGCGGAGCAAGTACGAAGACTTGCTACTGCCAATACATCCACAACATGCTGCTGTGTGCATATAAGGAATACTGCTGCACATATAAAATATATGAATAAACCCCGTAGCTTACGTGATCACCTTGTAGCAGATCTATACTGGTGGAGATGGGGAAGGAGAAGGGTATCTGAAATGCGCTGCACTGCTACAACAATCACTAGTTGAGATTTAAACGTAGAGCAGCAAGCTCATTGGCTGCTGATACGGAGGGAACCAATCACTTCACCGTGTAGTAGTTATTATGTCAGAATGGTTTATACTTTAGGACTGCGCCATCTACAGTTTCATGCCAGAACTACTGTGTCATTTACGGAAGAAATTAAGAGACCAATTTTCATTTATTCAGCATTTCTAAATGTATTGTGTTCATTCCAGTCCAGTGTCTGTTGAATTTCAACAAAATTAAACCTCAGGAGTGGCAAAGTTAACCAACAGCAATGTGAAAGACTGACAGCATGACAAGACACATGAAGGGCCCTATTTTCACGATCTAAGCGCATGGTTTAAAGCGCACGGCGCAGGTGCACTCTGGGCGTGTCCGAATCCACTTTTGCTAATTTAACGAAGGGAAAACAGTCGGCGCGACCGGGCGCATGGTAGGGATGGGCGATACCACATTTTTTTATTCGATACGATACCGATACTTTTTCTTGAAATGTTACCGATACCGATACTGATGCTTTTTAAAAATAAAAATCTAATTTCAATTAAAAAAACAAATTACATACTTGTACTGGCTACTAATAACAAATTTATTAAAAAAGCAATTTAAACAAATAAATAAAATGTTTAAACAACCTTCTTACAAAAATATTGATTAAATAACATAAATCTTAATAAAATGAACAAAAAATGTCCATATTTTCACTGTCTTCTTATTTTTAAACAGGCCATTTTTCTTAGGCTTTATCATTCTTTTTGTACTATTACATACAGTATTTAAAAATATATATATATTGATTAACTAACAAAAATCTTAATACAATTAACAAAATTACAAACAACATAAACTGCATACTTTCACTTGTGTTTCACTTCAATTGCTGATTAAGAATTCCTAAACTTCAAATTGTAGATTGGAGTTTAAGAAAAGCAACATGTCAACATCTCTGTTTGATGCGGAAGTGTGCAATGCATGCGTGTTGTGTATGTGTACGTGCCTGAATATCACGTGACCACGTCGCTCGCGCTGCGCAGCCGGAGACCGATTCGTGTGTGACGTCAAACTGCCGCGAGAGCTACTTTCATAACATAGCGTCACTGATCGGCATGCGCAGAGCTAACAACATTTAGTTATGCTGAAACTATTAATGTAATTAACAAGATAATCGATACTTTTCAGAAAATATCGATACCTAAATAGCAGCTTTGAGTATCGATGTATCGATATTGCAGCATCGATGTGCACATCCCTAGCGCATGGTCTAAACGTATCGAAAGCCAACAGGTTCACAATTCGCGTGCTTTTGATCGCCGTATTAATATTAAAACGCCGATTTCTTAACCCCGCCAGGCGTTAAATAAGCGCCGCCTGGCGCTAAATTAACGTCATACGCCGCCACGCGTTTAAATAACGCCGCACGCCGATCGACGTTAAGTTAACGTCACACATCACTCAAAATGCAAACTTATTAGCTAATATACATAGCCCCTCCTCTTCAGGGTTTGCGAGCTCTACGGCAAGTCGGAGGCTACAATTTCCAAGAGCGCTGTTCACTTAAGTTAACTGGGGGTCTGGCACGCGATGAAACCGTCTGACCGTAGCATAGGCGTAATTTGCGGGTGGATGGGTGGGTCATGTCCCCACCACTTTTTGCCAAAGTCAATTTTGTCCCCACCACTTATTGTAAGAAATAAAAACGGAGTGTCTATTTACCATGCAAGTAGCCCGCTTTGTAAGCAGAGGCACATGAAAATAAACTGCTCCGGTGGCGTAGAGCGTAAAGCATGTGTTATCTACTTTATGTCATCGTAGGTTCGGGACTGCTACTTGCTGAACTTTTTCCCTATCACATATCAGATTGTAAAGGTATTTATTTTTAATAAAATGATGAAAATATTTGAAATTAGCTGTTCAAGTCATACATGTACCAAACATTTTGCGCTTAATTGCACTTTGGCGCTATATACCCAGCTAACAATTTTTGGTTCTCAGAACGTTCCCCTAACGTTAGTTTTTCGTTCCCAGAACGTTCCCCTAACGTTAGTTTTTGGTTCCCAGAAAAATAACCAAAAAGGAAACAAAAACTAACGTTAGGGGAACGTTTTGTGTTTGCTGGGTATTCGTCCTTATTGTTCTCGACATGCGGTTGCTATCGTCTATTGCAAGATTAATTACATTTTGATACTTGATAGAAAACTGGAAAAAGTCACAACTTTGTAGTTTCATGAGTTCAAAACAAAATTTAGAAAGTTTGTTGTATATTTGTAGCCTATCAGGCAATGCCCGTAGTAATTAGTGAAAATAAGATTTTTTAAAGATATTATTTTCAACTGTTTCCCCTGTATACTTGAATATTTGTCCTTATTAGCAGGGGGTTCCCAAACATCTCAATCCTTGACCCACCGACAGGTAATCTGTGTCAAACACCAAATTTTTAACATGGGGAAAACACACATTCGTTTCAGTAGTTTTTGTTTCATCACGAATTAATACGTTTAATTACGTACGGCAACAGCCATCCTTACATATAATAAAGCACAACATGCTTTAAATTATATATTGAAGAAAACGTGATATAGTTTAAAAACAAATGGAAGCAGATCTGATATGTGATGTGAAAATTTAGAATAGTGAGTTCAGCGGATTCGAACCTGCTTCACAGCTGTGTCAATATTATTTGTCATGCGTCTTTCGCACTAACGTTTACACCACTGAAGCCGTCAATAAAGCGGCGCAGTTTTTATACTGTTTTCTGGAGGAGTCACCTACATGTTTCGTGCTTGTGATGTCTATGAATATTCCCAACGAGTTCTTACAGAAACAATTTATTAAAGTATTGTTTGTGTCGTCTTTGTCCCCACCACTTTTCAAAACAAAGTTACGCCACTGGACCGTAGTGTCATCTCAAATCCATATCCAGCTTAACTTTGTGGAAAACAAAAATGGAAAGAAATGAAAGAAAAACCAGCAGAAAAGAAAAACATATAACTAATGCAGTATGTTCCAGGAAGCAATGTGTAAATGCGGGTGCGCAATTGATGACAGAATTTGGAGTAAAACGAGTTGTTGCTGTTAGTCTACAGGTTAGCTCGGTTTCCTCGCAGTCGCATGTTACGTCTTTAGCTGGTTCGAGTCCCGCTAGGACCATTTGCAGATTTTTACATCGTTGGTCTTGTTATTTTTATCTGTGTCACAGGGATTTTTTTATATTTCAGCATTTAATGCATGGTTAATATATAAAGAAAGTCAGGAATAAGAGCTCTTTTCCACAACAAACTAACACTACATTCTAAGTTTATTAAGCGCTCCCGACAGCCTCGCCAACAGCCTTTCAATAATCACCTTAACGCACATCACCTGCCCACTTAAATTTCATTAGCACGCGACCACTCACATTACCTACGGGTAGTGTTGCTTTCGTCAACGAAAATTATGACGAAATATGGTCGTCAACGAACCTTGGTCACGTGACGAAAACGAGACGAGACGCAACGTAAATGCTGGTCATGTGACGATGACTATAATTAAATGTATAATGCAATATTGTTGACGAATAAAAACGAGACTAAATGTGGTTTACAAAATAAAAACTATGCTAAATGTCTCTTCATTTTCGTTGACCAACAAAACGAGACGAGATGAAATGTTATAACGTTATTTCGTCTGATGCTTTAACCTAGATGCCAGCGGGATCCTGTTATTTAAATGTCATCTGGTTGTTCTGCGTGTCTTGAGTGAATTATGTGCACAGTTTAACATACAACACGAGTGATGGTCGAGGATTTATCTGCGTCTGCTCTGTATGAGGAAAGTGTGGGAATATTTTTCAGATAAAAGTATGATTTAATTATCAATATAATCAATAAGTGTTTTCTTTCATTAAATCATTAAGCTGTGTGCTTTTGTCATGTGCTTTCTGTATCGCTCAGTGGAAAGTTACTGTGGCAGATGAGGTGAGACAGGATAAGTGGGGGTTGGAACCATAAATTATCTAAATCAACACACACACACACAAAGAGTCACATATAAAAGAAATGTTATGAATCAATCCACTGCATATGTTTTAAGTATAATCATGAGTTGTGATGTGTTTTAATGAATCATAGGATTAAGAAACAACGCTACATAATTAAAAGCATTAGATGATTGAGTGTTTTCTTTTTACTAAAAGAATGTTAAGAATGTTGGTATGTTGTCCGGCCACAAGAAACTGTCTCTAGGAGACCACTCCCCAAAAGAAACTGTCTCTAGAGAACATTCCTCAAAACTAGCGACTGACCACAGGATGTATGTTTTGAGAAGATGTTATTTTGCAGGAACTAAGAAAAAGGACAGAGTCAGATAACCTGGTTCACGGTGATTGGTGGAAAGGGAGCAGCACTCCTTAAAAGGCAGAGGAGGAGTCAGAAGATGCGAACGACGTCACATACTGAATAAATATGGGTGTTTTTGAATAATTTGGGTTGTTGGCTTGTGGTGGAGTGAGGAGATCGTCTGACAACCCAAAGCTTTGTTACCTTTTTACATCTGATAATAAAACTTCTATATAATTTGGAGAAACGTCTCTTGCAAATTTTTGAACATGCAGGACTGCCTCAAAAGTCCAACAAAAGGTGTGCATTATATCTGACACACACATGAACACTGCAGTTAGTCTTGTGGGTATAAGTCATTCCCTTTAAATGCCATTGAAGTTGGAAAAAGGTATTTTAATGTGTACTTTAGAGATGGTCCCTAAATTCACGAAAGTTTAATGTCAAACCAACTTTATGCCAGTGAAACGCGTCAATGAACGCATGCTTTACATGCGCCACGCACTCGTGTGTAAACACATCAGGACAATTTATATATAAAACAGTATACAATATTGGTTAATGTTCCTGTAGGAAGGAGCTTGTTCTGTTGACAGACAGAGGCTTCAATTCCGCGAGTAGGCTACAGTTTGCAAAACCGTGCGCACGGATTGCGAAAGCGTGGGCACAGATTATGAATTCGTGGGTACAGATTTCAAAAACTGAGGGGACGGTTTACAAAACCGAGAGCACGGATTGTAAACTCGTGGGTACAGATATGAACGTGACTAAAACTAATAAAAACTAAAATGACAGCTTGACACAAAGACTAGACTAAAACTAAAATTAAAACAGGCCGCCAAAAACAACACTACTACAGGACATATTGCCATTTACCTCTGTGAAGAGACTGACGCAATACCGTGTGTGGAACTGACTTTCAGCCGAGCATTTAGATATAATTCATTTTACTCGACAAAGCATATGAAACAATTTAAAAATGATGACCATGCTGACTTGAGTGTTTATGCATGTTCTCTACTGGAGAACTACTATTATGTGAAGTCTGCTTTATTAACGTTTTCTTCCGTTAATAAAGTAAACAAAAATGCTTTTATTCTGTATCCTTTTACAAGCACACAGCATTTTCGATTAAGAAACTTAGAATATAATGTATGTTTGTTGTGGATATAGCTTGTTATAAGTAATGAGTAATATATTAATGTAAATGTCACACTATCCAGGGCTTTTTGTGTTGTATTCGTTTTGCACAGTTACTGTGGCTGCATAAATCGGCTTAATTTGTTTTCTTTATACTCACTATACTTTGAGAATAAAGTCGTTGTGTTTCGAGAAAAAAGTCGTTAAATTTCGAGAAAAAACTCTTTGAGAATAAAGTCGTGTTAAAAACGTGTTAAATTCTTCTAAAGAGACCCAGCCGCTGATAGTATTTCTTTGTTACTGAAGGAAAGCCTAAAGTATAGCTTGACTAAGTGATACAATTCTGCCATGTCCTCATTCAGTACTACGCAATGAACATGACCCTGATATAGGATAAACGTTTATTCTCGATATTTTATTTCGACTTTTTTCTCGAAATTTAACGAGTTTTTTCTCGAAACACAACGACTTTATTCTCAAAGTATAGTGAGTTTATTGTCGACATTTTATTTCGAGTTTTATTTCTCGAAATTTAACGAGTTTTTTCTCGAAACACAACGACTTTATTCTCGAAATTGATTGAGTTTATTCTCAACATTTTATTTAGACTTTTTTCCCCGAAAAACTGCGGGTTTAATTTCGCATTATAATGACTTTAATCTCAAAACGTTTTATATATTTTTTTATTGCTTGGCCCTAATACTCTTCCGTAGAATCCCGCACATTCCAAGAGCTGAATAATATAAAGAATGCATAATATTTTTTTATTTCAAATGGAAATGTGGCTGTTTATTTTTAGTAACAGAAGCTTCTTTGCAGTGCCACACATGATATAGCGTCAGTCTCTTTACGGAGGTAAATGGCAAGGCATTTGGCATTGACTTGGGCTGTGTTGTTTTAGTTAATAAGTTCATGCTTATTACATTACAATCATTGCGCAACATTATTATCCTTATAGTCAACCAATTTCCGTAACATGGAAATTAAAATCACATACTGATAAAAGCATATCGAAAATGCACTGCAAGTCGCTTTGGATAAGCGTCTGCCAAATGTGTATAGCGTCTTGCTGTTCGTTCGTCCTGTTATAGCAAGAAAGTCCATGATCTGTGAGTTCAGTATAGGCTTTAGCAGCAAAAGTCAAGTGCAAGTCGTTAACTGAATGTTGATACGGTTGTGGAAATTTCCGTCGATTTAAAAGAGCTCTTATTCCTGCACGTTATTGATTATATAAACAATGTGAGTGTTAATTTGACCTTTTTTAACACTGGCGATTTTACTGTGTGGCTTTCAGGATAGTTGTCATTTTTATATTGTTTCATATGCTTTGTCGAGTAAAATAAATTATATCTAAATGATCGGCTGAAAGTCGGTTCCACACACGGTATTGCGTCAGTCTCTACACAGAGGTAAATGGCAATATGTCCCATAGGTAATGTGAGTGGTCGCGTGCTAATGAAATTTAAGTGGGCAGATGATGTGCGTTAAGGTGATTATTGAAAGGCTGTTGGCGAGGCTGTCGGGAGCGCTTAAGAAACTTAGAATATAGTGTAAGTTTGTTGTGGAAAAATAGCTCTTATTCCTGACTTTCTTTGTATATTTACCACGCATTAAATGCTGAAATATAAAAAAAATCCCTGTCACACAGATAAACATAACAAGACCAACGATGTAAAAATCTGCAAATGGTCCGAGCGGGACTCGAACCAGCTAAAGACGCAACATGCGACTGCAAGGAAACCGAGCTAACAGACTAACAGCAACGACTCGTTTTATTCCAAATTCTGTCATCATTTGCACACCCGCATTTACACATTGCTTCCTGGAACATACTGCATTAGTTATATGTTTTTCTTTTCAGCTGGTTTTTCTTTCATTTCTTTCCATTTTTGTTTTCCACAAAGTTAAGCTGGATATGGATTTGAGATGACACTACGGTCAGACGGTTTCATCGCGTGCCAGACCCCCAGTTAACTTAAGTGAACAGCGCTCTTGGAAATTGTAGCCTCCGACTTGCCGTAGAGCTCGCAAACCCAGAAGAGGAGGGGCTATGTATATTAGCTAATAAGTTTGCATTTTGAGTGACGTGTGACGTTAACTTAACGTCGATCGGCGTGCGGCGTTATTTAAATGCGTGGCGGCGTATGACGTTAATTTAGCGCCAGGCGGCGCTTATTTAACGCCTGGTGGCGTTAAGAAATCGGCGTTTTAATATTAATACGGCGATCAAAAGCACGCGAATTGTGAACCTGTTGGCTTTCGATCTAAACGGGTTGTCCCGATTCTCTTAATGATTAATGGGTGTTTTTTGGGCATAATGTGCAGTAAGCCAATCAGAGTCTCATCTCTCATTCCCTTTAAGAGCCAGTTACACGGCGGAATTTGCAAGAGCAAAGACTGGACGCTTGTCTAGAGAGGAAACGCATCTGCTCGTGCATGAGGTTAAAGCGCGCGAGCAGATCATCTACATGACAAGCCGTATTTTTATCTTTATGTACACAATAATAATCTTTTACATTGTAATCCATTAATTTTTTATAATTGGCATGTTTGTGTGCTGCTGCACTTCCCTCTGTGTAATAAGTAAAGTGAAAGCGCGTTGTATGTGGACCCGCCCAGAGACGCATTTTCTAGTAATGCGCTCTTTTTTTAGACAAAAAAATATTCAGTTCCTCAAAATAGCAACGCTCCAACAATGCGCCTGAGCACACCTCTTTTTTAGACCAACACGCCCATGGGCGCACAAATGAGCGCAAATGCATTTGCTATTTAAACAACGCGGCACAGGACGGGAAAATGAGAACTGCGTCGGGCGGAAACTAGCAAAAACACCGGGTGTACAATAGGGCCGGAAAACTGTGATCAAAATCCAGGTTATCACATAAACAATAATTTTTTAACTTTTCCGAAATACGTGTACAAATATTACTCTTGTATTGCTTAAAAGTGCATATGAACTTGTTTTCTTTGCAGTATTTGAGGTCTTAAAAAACAGAGCAAATAAATGCAAATAGAAACAACATTTTTATTTGAAATTTGGGAGAAATATTGTTAGTAAATGGCAGAATTAAACACAAATGATCATTTTACTTAAACACATACCTAGAAATAGTAAATTCAGAAAAACTGAAAATAATCGTGGTCTTTTTTTTCTGTAGCTGTATTTATGTATAAAGAGAGAGAGCGAGATGTTCCATAACAGCAGTGGTTGGCATGTTGGTTTTAGACACCTTGTACAAAGATCAATATAATATTTTTTTACTCTAACTGTCCACACAAATGATATGAAATGTGTATGTATAATATACAATTTTATCATTATCAGTGGCTATAATCTGCACCACCTGAGGACGTGCTAGGATTGAGAAATTGTCATCTGGTAAATTAGACATTTGGTAAACACCGTCATTTTTCATATAATTTTTCATTTAGTCAGATAAACCTCATGCCCTGTACAACAATATTATGGCTAAATTACATTTGGTTAAATCAGAGACATTTAAGTCTCTGTTTGTTAAATTCGTTCCCTTTCATTAAATCAATCATTTGAAGCTCTTCAGCAGATGAAAAAAACGGAGTGTCACTGATTGAGCTTGATTGCTAGAGCACAACAATAATGAAATCTAAATAAGCCACGATTCCCTTAGAAAAACTGAGACAAATGGGTCTGTCTGACCTTCTTTCCATCCTCTCTCTCCAGATGGAGGTAGTAGGTGGGGTACATGCCCCTGTCCATGCCCTTCTTATCCCGCGTGATCCTGCACTTTACGGTCACTCCTTGGGGGGCGGGTCTGAGAATAAACTCCTCCAGGTCATCCACATCGATGGACGGCTCGTTGGCCAATGGGGTGGAAGCCGAAGTAGCCTCCTGTTTGAGTGATTAGGCATACAGAGCACATTCCCGGACAATTTTAAATGTATGTATTGAATGAAAGGTGTTCATTATTAACAAAATAGATGGCCGCGTTCCATTCTTAACTATGCAGCTGGGTCCAGTCCAAATGAGCTTTAGAGCAAATATAAATAAATGAGTAATGCATCCCTGCTGTCTGAAATGTAAGCAGCTAGGATTAAAAGCGAAATGTTAATGCGCAGAAAAGCAGCCCAATGACGTTAACAAGGTCAGACCCAGGAGACACAGATGAGCCACACGACCAAATATATAAGAACCAAGTAAAGTTCAGTTTAATGCAATATTAAAGCTGCTCGCAAACAACACGGAGGTAAAGATTTCATATGAACATTTTTATTGATAATAAAGGGAATTATTAGATTCCTTTCAAATTTGTTCTCATAGTTTAGAATTAATACTGTTTCTATTCCTGCAGTATGACAAATATGGGTGTTTGTATACATGACTCTCCACGAAAAGAAAGATCTTGAAATATTACGTTGAACTATAATAAATAAAAAGATTTTATCTTTACAGAGCGTTATGCAATCTCCAGTGAGACAATGGCTGGGGCAGGGCTTTCAAAAAGGCACGGTGTCCATCACCAAGTTATTTTAAGAAAGTAATCATTTCACTGTTGCCATAGGAAACAACAGGACCTGAACCCTCCATTTCCAGCATTGCGGGCTTCGTGCCCAGGCAGACACAAGAAAATATATCCTATCATGACAAGACACCATCTGCTTGTGTCAGCACTGGATGTATAACACTGCTGAAGACTGAGGAGATCCCATTTTGAGCTAACAGTCATTGACACAATGGACTGTCAATTGGTAAGAGGCTTAGAATAGTCAGGAATGGACAGAAGTGACCTTTAGATATGCGAAGGGCTAGTTAGGGAAGCAACCGTAGAGTACTACACCAGATAGTCGACAACATGTCATATACAGGGAGTGCGTTTAGCGTAGGCGAACAGTAAAAAAGTGAAAATTCTCTCGTCACTGAATTGATTGTATTTTCCTCTTCCTGGTATTTTAAATTAGTTTTTATTTTAAGATTTTTAAAGTTTTAGCAAATGTATTTGTGTATTTTTTTATGTTGCTATATAAAATTAATTAATTTTATTTTTGTTTATTATTATAAATTTACTGCTTTAAACTTTAAACACAAAAAAGATATTTCGAAGAATGTTGGTAATAACATTGGCCACTATGGACTTCCATTGTATGGACATAGGGCTGTAATGATAACATAATTTTGACTATTAACACAGGATAATGTAGGCTTGTTTTGGGATATAGCTTAATTATAAACTTGTTATGAAATGGTGGCACTCGAATAATAACAGAATAATATAAAATTGAAAAGTGTCCTGCCATAATATCCAGTGCCTTTTGTATTGTATTCATTTTGCCTTGTGCACACCAGAGGTGACGCGCAACATAAAAAAAATCTTTCTAACATTAATTGTCCACTGTGTGGACGAAATCTCTGAATAACATGGGATTTCTGGTGTGCACAGAGCAGTTGAACAAATACTGGCTAATTTGACTTTATTTTACTTCATTACTTCCGCTGTTCGATTGTAATCTGTTGATGCTCCTTAAATTTCCTCGTATCAAGCCTACCCAATTTGCTTTTATATATTTTAATTTGTTTCATAATTAATACTTATATTATATGTAACATAATCTGGTTGGCCTTAAGTCTCTTCTTTCGTAAATGAAAAAAGAGGTGTAGGCCTATAGGCTTATTTGCATTTTTACTGCACCTCATTGCTCTTCGTTGTTCTGCATTCACCAATAAATATAAAGTTTTACCAATAAATATCATTTGTTTTAAATCATCTTTGTCATTAAAATATATATACAGTATATATATGCTACATAATAATAATAGCCCAACAACACACTTTACGTATATTTGCAACCAAAAAAAGAATAAAGGCGGTAATATTGCATACCGCACTATAGAGTCACACAAAATCAATGCACAGGAAATTCCATCACCACCACAGCCCTATATGGACACAAAATCACTGATACATTTCTCAAAATATATTCTTTTGTGTTCCACAGAAGAAAGTCATATCGCTGCTGTCCTAAAACCTTGTATCTCCATATTTAATGATTTTTATTTTTTCCACAAATTATTATTATTAGACACCCTTTATGTTTTGTCACTGGGTTTTGCAAATATCTAAAATAACTTTTAATAAATAAAAAGTCTTTAAAAGAGCTTGACAACTTTGACAACACAGTAATTCATCATTTAAAAAGTAGTTTTTTTTCCCATTTCCTTCCTTTTACAAAAAATTCACATGCAAGGTTTCAGAAGGACAGCGATGATATAAAGTCTTTAAATGATATAAGAGTGAATAAATGATGACCGAATTTTAATTTTTGGGGTGACCTAAAGGGATACTTCACCCCAAAATTTAAATTCTTTCATGAACTACTCACTCTCAAGTTGTTCTAAAGCTGTATAAATTTCTGTGTTTGGTTGAACATAGAGAAGGATATTTGAAAGAATGTAACCAAACAGTTCTTGGCCACAGGAAAAATGACAATGGTAGTCAAAAGTGCCCCAGAACTGTTTGCTATCCAACATTCTTCAAAATATCTTCTTTTGTTCAACAGATTTTTTTATAAAGTTACTTGTCCTACTATGGTAGTCAATGGGGTCCAAGAACTGTTTGGTTATAGACATTTCATTGGATGCGCACGCGTCTGACCCCCAGTTAACTTCCGGTTTGTGTTTGGCTAGTGTCTAATAATATAATTATTTATATTTTATTTCATTTATGTTAATATTAATTTGTATTGTTATTTTACTGTATAATAGTATTTATTTATTAAATAAATAATTTGTTTTGTGTAGTTCGGTTGCATTTAATCAAACCGTATAGTACAGTGACATCTAGTGGTTGAGATTGGTATCGCAGTCTAAATTCAAAATATTGGAGAATAGCGGTTCTTCTCGGTTTCTTTTGATTGTTATCAGAAATAATCTATAGGCACTCTATAGACTCTCTGAATGAGTACCGGAAGTTCAGTTGGGGGTCACAAAGTGCGCATGCGCAGTAAAGTTCGTTTATGTTGTTAAGATGAAACCGTCTATAAGCATTCTTCCAAATATCTTTCTCTGTGTTCATGAGAACAAAAAACAAATACAGATTTGGAACAACTCGAGGTGAGTAAATGATGACAGAAATTTTATTTTTGGGTGAACTAGCCCTTTAAATAATTTGAGGCGACAAAGTGTAGAGAAACTAAACACAGAAGATTGCTGCCGTCTACCTTGCTGGACTTTTTGCTGGTGGCGGATCCCGGTCTCGTGTTGCTGTTAAGCTGAGATGAGCTTGAGCTGACCAAATCATCTTCATCCTCCTCCTCATCAAAGTTCATGCTACTGGAGATCCCTTTGAACGAGAGAGGACATGGTGCTGATCATGCAGCGTGCTGACGGCTGAACATGAGGACAGAGCATAAACAGGCACGAAGCAAACATAAGGCATTAACACTGCGAATAACTGCACTCTGATGCCAAAAGGGCATACGGCATAAATTCAGCAGAATCAACAAACTGAATTCATTCGGTTTAGAGAAAACTCTTCGCACTTTAACAAATGAACAGAATTGAAAAGGATAAAATGATTGTCTGCAGTCTGGTTCGGGACATATGGGAGTAATACAGTATGGCACAGAAGGAAGAGAGAGAGAGGCAGACACTAAGTATACAAGAAATGCCAGTCAGTAGATCTCATAGTGGTTAGTTGCCAGATGATATTACAGGATCATAATGTTATTTCTTGTTAGGTGGTATCTAGATATGCAATCTGCATGGCTTAATCATCTTGGTCATAGGATCTCGGTCTCTCTCTCCACTCTCGTTTCAATCTGAGGACTATCGCTGTGGTACCTTTCTTCAGCATGGTGACCCGTAGGTCCTGTTTGCCCTGTGACTGTGTGCTGCCCACTGCCTCCCCATGGCCCTCTGCCTGGCTCTCCTGGGCAGGTGAGTGGCTCACGGTCAGGATCTGAATCTGGTTGCCCAGCTCCTGACCCTCATCCTGGAAGGCAGCGGGCCCATCAATTCCTGTGGTACCACCACAACACAGTAACACCATTAACTCCATCTATATCATCAACCATCTATATTCATGGTGTTCTGAGAAAACATTAGGAAATGGAGACAGACATTTAAATCTGAGTGCATGAGGAATGGATTCTATAGATGTACTGTGATTTGAACACGTAACGTTGCTTTAACGCACTTGGTGAACTTTTCATGTGTTGATGCTGAGTACCCTTGGGTTTTCAAGAATTTGCTAATCATCTATTTATAGATGCTCTTATGTCAGCCGGGTTTTGTGTTTCATCCAATTGTAGTCACCGTCACTAGGAGAGAACATATTGTCCTTTGTGCCTCAGCCATGCAGTGCAACATACTGGACAACCGCCCAGATTACATCCATCTGTCTGTCCATCCATCCATCCCACCATGCGACTATCCATCCATCACAATCAGGTCCTTATAGATTATAGGCCCTTGGTAACGTCACTCCCCCCACCTCGCCTCCTCTGCTGAACAATGTCTGAGAATTAGCTCTGACTTGAAGGGTGAAAGCCATTAGTGCTGGTGATTGCACTATGATTGTCATTGCAGTTAAAGTCCCCGTGAACCGGAAGTTGCGATTGTTTTTACTTCCGTATTTCGACGCATTTCCGTACAAAATGGAATTTCAAATGAGAAAAATAGTGGGCGTGGCTTTCATCTTTCGCCGCGATTTGATTGGATGTATAAAAACAGCCGTTGCATTTTGAAATGGAATTGGCAGCAGACTGACAGTTGAAGGAGAGGAGTTAACGGATGCTCCACCCAAGCCGTCTAATTTACGTCATTTAAAGGGATAGTTCATCCAAAAATGAAAAATCTGTCATCATTTACTTACCCTCAGGTTGTTTCAAACCTGTATCAATTTCTTTGTTCTGATGAACACAGAGAAAGATATTTGGAAGAATGTTAGCAATTTTCAGTTCTGGGACATCATCCACTACCATAGTAGGAAAGAAATATTGTTTTTTTTTGTTCTGTTTTTAAGAATTTAGGAAAACAAACAGTTCTGGACCACCTATGATTACCATTTGTGACCCTGGATCACAAAACCAGTCTTAAGTAGCACGGGAACATTTTTAGTAAAAGACAAAAATACATTGTGTGGGTCAAAATTATCAATTTTTATTTTATGCCAAAAATCATTAGGATATTAAATAAAGATCATGTTCCATGAAGATATTTTGTAAATTTCCTACCTTAAATATATAAAAAAAATATTTTTGTGAGTGGATGGTCTGCCACAGTGCCCCTGATTAACAACTTCAAAGGCGATTTTCTCAATATTTTGATTTTTTGCGCTCTCAGATTCCTGAGATTTAAACAGTTGTATCTCAGCCAGATATTGTCCTATTTTAACAACTCATATATCTATAGAAAGTTTATTTATTTATTATGTAAAAATCTCAATTTCGAAAAATTGACCCATAAAACTGGTTTTGTTGTCCAGGGTCACATTTAATTTTTCCTACTATGGTAGTCAATGATGTCCCGGAACTGAAAATTACTAACATTCTTCCAAATATCTTTCTTTGTGTTCATTGGAACAAAGTAATTTATACAGGTATGAAATTACATGAGCGTGAGTAAATGATGACAGAACTTTCATTTTTGGATGAACTATCCCTTTAAGATGGATAGTCATTACAGGAAGGAAGTGCATTTTCAGATTTTAACTAAAGATTATGAGGGCACGCAAATATTAAAAAGAAAATGACCCACATTGATAAACTACAGTCCTGCTCACCATTATTGGCACCCTTGGTAAATATGAGCAAAGAAGGCTGTAAAAATAAATCTACATTGTTTCTCCTTTTCATCTTTTATTTAAAAAATCTACAAAATTCCATCATTTCATTGAAGGAAAACAATTTGAAGTGGGGGGAATATCACATTGAGAAAAAAATGTTTTTCTTCCATATATGTTGGCCACAATTATTGGCACCCTTGTATTTAATTCACCCCGCGCCCTTAATTTATAAGAAAATCAGCTCTGAGTGTTTTCTTTTCAGTCTGATGAGGTTTGAGATTACATTGAGAGTCATCGGAGTCCATTCCTCCATAAAGAATTTCTCCAAGATCCTTCAAATGTTGGTCCTCCCTCTTCTTCAGTTCATATCACTCATTTTCTATAGGGTTCGAGGTCAGGGAACTGGGATGGCTATGGCAGTATCTTGATTTTGTGTACAGTGACCCATTTTTTATTGATGTTGATGTTTATTTTGAACCAATGTGCTGATGGACGATCTAACCACGGCCCATTATAATATTTCTAGCAGAGCAAGTCAGGTTTTGATTTTTTATTTGTTGGTATTTGATATAAAACATGATGCCATGTATCTGAACAAGATGTCCAGGACCTCTGGTATAAAAGTAGGTTCACAACAATGAAGATCTGGTGACATATTTAACTCAACTTGTGGTGATGGAGGTGCAGTTTTTTTTAATTATTATTAAATGCTTTCTGACCCTAAAATTCAACTGATTACTGCAATTTTCCATCTGTGCTCTTTGAAGAGTCTTTGGCCACTCAAATTCTTCTCCTCGCTGTGCATTGAGACAATATAGACACACATACTGTTTCAAGCAGATTTTCAACATCTCCAGTCCATTAAAACTTCTTGATCATTGCCCTGATGTTGGAAAGACATTGTTTATTGTTTTAACTATTTCCTTAAAGCCATTTTGTATTTTGTGTAGCTCAACAGAACTATATTGCACATCAGAACTATATTCTTTGGTTTTAGCCATTGTGATAAATGATTAAGGGGGTTTGGGCTTTGTGTTACTAATATTTATTCTCCTGTGCAACAAGAAGTCATGACTGGACAACGTCATGTTTCTAGTCACCTTGGTGTGCTAAGAAAATGTAAATATCAATGGGAATATACTTGGGAGGTATTTTACTCATAAGAATTTCTAGGGGTACCAATAATTGTGGCCAGGGTGTATTAGAGAAAAAAAATTCTCTGTGATATTCCCCCTACTTCAAATTGTTTTACTTTAATGAAATGTTGTTATATTGTATATTTTTTAAATAGAAGATCAAAAGGAGAAACAATGTAGATTTATTTTTACAGCCTTCTTTGCTCACATTTACCAAGGGTGCCAATAATGGTGAGCAGGACTATATTAACAATAAATGCTGCAATATTTCATGAAAAAATAGGTGTTGTAATTTTTTTTCACTGGGACTTTAAATTGACCTTTTATGTGGCTGCTTCGAAGTGTGTCGTAAGAAGGTGACTAATCAGAGAAGTGCAAAAGAGCCTGAGGAAGAAATCACAAGAGAGAGAATACTCGTGAACAAGCTGGTTTTATTTCGGTTATTCTTCGAAGCTTCAGCTCTAAGAATAGCACACAGTATCTGATTTAGTACAATCATCTGTGAGTCACAAATCTGTGTTGGATGTTACAGCATGTCGTGTAAATCTGCAGTGACCTGTGTCGGAGGCTGCTGCACAGATGAGTACAAGATAATGATGGTTTAGCAGCCTCGGCAGCACCGTAATTTAATATCAGTGGAATATCAGTCTTTTTTTAGACAAGCAAATCTAATTCAGTTTTTTGCTCAGTTGTTTTTAGAAAGCAAAGAACACAGAGTAGAGTAATTTCTACAGCTGTGTCAGGTTGTAACTCAGCTGAACACCAGCCTGGCCAGGCTGGAAACTTGCTGGTCTTAGCTGGTTTAAGCTGGTCCACACAGCCTGGAAAAGCTGGTCAAGCTGGTTTTAGCTGGTGGGTTTTAGATTGTTGGTTCCTGATCAGCTTCTGCAAGACAATTCTACTGGTGCAAAAGCACTTCCTGTTTCACTTTTTTAATTTTACATATACAGTGAGGGAAATAAGTATTTGATCCCCAAGCAAAACATAACTTTGTACTTTGTGGAGAAACCCTTGTTGGCAAGCACAGAGGTCAGACATTTCTGATAGTTGGTCACCAGGTTTGCACGTGTGTCAGGATACATTTAGTCCACTCCTCTGTAAATCTTTAAAGTTTCTTGGCTGTCGCTCAGAGGTTCTATAGGACTAGGGTCTAGAGACTGGCTAGGACATTTAATGTGCTTCTCCTTAAGCCACTCTTTAATTGTCTTGGCAATATGTTTTGGGTCTCTGTCATGTTAAAGGCACATCCATGACCCATCTTCAGTGATCTAGTTAAGGGGAGGAGGTTCTCGTCCAAGATTTTACGGTACACTGGCCCGTCCCTTAGCCCCTCAATGCGATGAAGTCATCCTGTACCCGTAGCAGAGATAAAAAGCACTAAAGCATAATGTTTCCAACACTGTGCTTCTCTGTAGGGATGGTGTTCTTGGGATCATAGTCAGCATTTCTCTCCCTCCAAAAACAGGAGTCAATTTTGGTCTCACAGCAGTGCCAGCACTTTCGCCAAAGCCTTTTCTGAATCATTTTGATGTTCACTGTCAAACTTCAGACAAGCCAGACAGGACTTCTTGAGAAAGAGGACCTTGCAGGTGCTTCAGGATTTCAATCTATTGTGGCATAGCGTGTTACCAATGGTTTGCTTGCTAACT
Organism: Triplophysa rosa; assembly: GCF_024868665.1. Classification (NCBI taxonomy): domain Eukaryota; kingdom Metazoa; phylum Chordata; class Actinopteri; order Cypriniformes; family Nemacheilidae; genus Triplophysa; species Triplophysa rosa. The sequence continues at coordinate 15,259,429 of NC_079890.1, read as the reverse complement.
GTGGTCCCAACTGTCTTGAAATCATTAACAGGCATCTTCCGTGTAGTTCTGGGCTGATCTTTAACCTTTCTCATGATCATCTTTACCCCATTGGGGAAATCTTGAGGGGAGCTCCAGAACAAGGGCATTTGATAGTTATTTTGTATTTCTTCTATTTCCAAATAATCACACCAGCAGTTGTCTCCTTCTCACCAAGCTTCTGTCTGTAGCCTATTCAAGGTTTGTGCAGGGCTCCAATTTTGTCCTTGACATCCTTTAAAACCTATTTGGTCTGGACCATGGTGGTGGAGAGGTTGAAATGGAAGACACAGATTCTGTTGGCAGGCATCTTTTATATACATAACAAGCTGATTTAGGAGTACTTTCTTAAAGTGACAGGACTAATCTGTGGTCCATATAGGCACATAACCAATCTGTGGAGCCAGAATTCTTGCTAGTTGGTAGGGGCGAACAGAAATTAGCGAACAGAAATTAGATAGCCTATAGGATACAGCTCTCTGCTTGGAGTGCGCCAGTAACGCTCGTCAGAAAAGTGAGTGAAACACACACACAATCACACATTTTTAACGAATACATCATTAATAGTGGTTCACTTCCGCGATTTGGTACGATTGCTTTCATATCAGCAGCGAAGCGTACTGGAGTTCACATGAACCACACCCAAGACCTCCATTTTTAAGTGGACTCGGGTACAGTTCGCGGGTGCGCACCCGGGTTCGGAAGACAGCGTTCACATCACCCAAACAAACCGAACTCTGACTTTAATCGAACCCGGGTGCGCACCAAAAGTGCTAATGTGAAACCGCCCTAAAGTAGTAGTTCATCTTCAAAATGAAAATTCTGTCATCATTTACACGCCTTTCAAGGTCTTGTCCTTTCAAACCTGTATGACTTTCTTTCTTCCGCAGAACACAAAAGAAGATATTTTGAAAAATGTTGGTAACAGCCCCCCATTCACTTGCATTGGTTACAATAGAAGTGAATAGGGGGCTGTGCTGTTCTGTTAGCAAAATTTTTCTAAATATCTTCTTTTGTGACACATAATATGTTGTCACATTTTTGCTTCTTTGGCGAAGAAGATAACGTATTTACGAAACGCTCTCTGTAGAGCAGTTTGTCCATTTACGGCTACTGTAGAAACAACACGAAGGGGACCCGCGGTAACAAAAATACAAATAATACACAGAAAAGTATTTAGCCTATGTGCAACAATAATATAATAGTGCTAATGTAATGTCTTAACATAATATTGCTGTGACAATAGGGTTGTTTCTATTTAAATAGCTCCGTTTACACATTTAGTATAAGGGGGTCCCTGCTCCATGCATCTCTCATCTAAGGGGTCCTTGCCCCGAAAAACGTTGAAGACCCCTGTGGTAAAGACATGCTCTTAAACATTGCTCTGTTCTTTTATTGGACTGTAAAACCATGTCAATCATGTCACTTTAACTCACTATCAACAAATTCTTCATATTTATAGCATCATTCTTACAGCCATAATAGTAATTGAGCACTGTATCTAATAGCAGTCACATTACAATCACACAGAGAGACAATGTTACTCTAATTCAGGAATGTTTATGTCTCGATTGCTGAAGACTGCATCAGGTCATCTCAGCACTGCTCTTGGCAGGCGGACAGCAGCTGCTCTTATATCGGGCATCAAGGTTTTTTTTGTGTTCTTTGAGAAAGGATTGGCAGCGGCGCATCGTTTCTGTGTCTCTCCAGGGACGTGTTCATTAACGCTGTGCACCATGTTGTCAGTGGTGGAGAAAGCCTTGAAAATCCTCGACACACTGACAGATCACAGGGAGAAGAGTTCAAAGGAGGAGAAGTGAAATACAAAACCACAGTATGGAGAACATGACGACACGGTGAAGAGATGTGTATAGCTGTGGTAGCTTAAACAAACACACCCATGAGAGATGTCAAATTGCAGCGTGTGCTGTTTGACTCTAATGATGAGGTTTTATTTCATAATGTTTATTATATATTCATTTTTTGAATTAGAAAGGAACTTAGTTCTTGCTGATAATGTCTGACATAAAATAAAAATGATGCATGCCTAAAAGTTTTATTGGAGTCCTTACGACAATAAAAAAGCAATTCAGTCAAAAATAAATACTGATGGCATTGTGCCCTTTTACATGTTGGCTGACATAAGCCATAATACAAAACGTAGATGTGCATGTCCAAATAACCGTGTTGACAGCAACAGAAATGGACAAATGTAAAAGTCCATGTGAAAAACATATAAAAAGAAAAATAAATACAAGAACAAGAACAAAAGAATCACAGATGCCTGTGTGGACTGCTTCAGAACATTTCCAGTCGGTCATGGCTATGACATGTCAATATCCTGTGAGTATTTCCTTCTATAAAGACCAAGTACACTCTTAACAATAAAGGTGCTTCACGATGCCATAGAAGAACCTTTTTTGTCTAAATGCTTCCATTAAGAATCTTTAACATCTGAAGAACCTTTCTGTCTCACAGAAGATTCTTTGTGGCAAGGAAAAGGGGTTCTTCAGATTATGAAAAGGTAAGAAAGAGATAGTTCTTTAAAGAACCTTTGACTGAAGGGTTCTTTGTGGAACCATAAATGGTTCTTCTATGGCATCGCTGCGAAGAATCTTTTATAGCACCTTTATTTTACATGTATAGTACATGTGAATAAGCAAGTTAAAAGAAGCATAATCCTAGAAGAAGAAGTATGAGAAATAACTTAAGCAACAGATGCAGGACCTGGCAATGGAAGATTTACAAATTTAAGAAATATTAAACAAACTAGCAAAGACCAGGATTTGGCTCGGACAGTTTTTGAAAAGTAGGAAACAAGACATGTATACTCTTAAAGAAAGGTGCTTCCAAAGGTTCTTCGATGCCATAGATAGAAGAACCTTTTGGTTCCATAAAGAACCTTTAACATCTGAAGAACCTTTCTGTTTCAAAAAAGGTTCTTTGTGGCGAAAAAGGGTCCTTCCGATTATAAAAAAGTAAGAAAGAGAGGGTTCTTTAAAGAACCTTTGAGTGAATGGTTATTTGTGGAACAAAAAATGGTTCTTCTATGGCATCGCTGTGAAGAACCTTTTAAGCACCTTTATTTTTAAGAGAATACACAGACGTCCCTCACACACAGACACACATTTTCGTGCACATGCTGGGCCTGACTGTAAACAGGCTGCTCAGCTGACCTTTCTGCTTGCCCTTTTTCTCCTTCTTGGCGCTGCCAGTCTGAGGAGTGGAGGTAGGCGCCTTGGTTTGTTTAGCCGAGCGTGGAGCCTGAACCTCCGCTACAGGTTTACCTTCTTCCTGCTCCGCTTCTTGCACTACACGAGGGTGTGCAGGAGCCAACGAAGAACAGGAGGGCAGAAGATACACAAAACAAAAGGACAAGGGTTCAAATGAATGAGAGGAAAGAAAGTTAGCAAAGACATGGCCCTCACAAAGCAGATTTACAGCTTTAGTTTTATATGAGAAAATTCAGTGTTCACATGTGAAACAGGTGCGAGCGCAAAACAAAACCTCCCGCTGCCTCCATCCACTTCTGGATGCAATATTAATTGAAGGGGATAGAGCAGCTGTCAGAGCGACTGTGAAATCAAAGCTTTCAAGCCCAATTCATTTCTTCTTACAGTCTGCTCTTTGAAAGCAATAGTTTGCCCCAAATTTTGAAATTCTGTCATCATTGACTCATTTCAAACCCATATGCTGTTTTTTTCTTTCGTGGTTCACAAAAAGAGAATTTTGGAGAATCTTCACCTTCATCTTTAAAATATAATGACTAGGGATGTAACGGTAATGTAAATATAAGTATCGAGATAGCAAATCTTGTCTATATTTTCGTGGTCGCATGACGATAGATCTTCCAGGCAAAGTGTAGTTTTTTCAGCCGAATGGAGCGAGTTGAGGGTTGAAGCAAAGGCGAATTATAAATCGGATGTGAGGAAGCATTTCGGTTTTAACGTGACAAGAATGAGAAAGGAGAAAAGGTGACGGACAGACAAAAAACAACATGCAGACACTGCCAGACTGCGGTGAAGTACAATTCGGGGAATACGACTAATATGAAGAGCCATTTGTTACATCATCACCCTGAAAAGTTTCATGAAGATACGAGGAGCAAAAAAATAAAATATAGCAGTGAGTGAAGCAGTGAATGAGGTGAGTACCTGACTGTTTGTGAGTTGTTAAAAGTTGACAAACAACTCGAACTTTTTTCATGTTAATTTTTATGTTATTATGTTAGTTCCTGTTTCTTACTGACTTTACTGTTCTTTGCACTTTGAAATGACCTAATCTAAAAATAATAAATGTGATCTTTGTTCGGTCATTGTTTAATAAACACTTGTGCCACATTTTTCCAAGTCTTCATTTGTTTTGTTTTGTTTTCCTGCACAAAATTCAATAAATACCGTACCGTAGTCTTCACACCGAGGTACTATCGTATCGTGAAATGTTGATACCGTTACATCCCTAATAATGACGGTTAAAAGTAGTTCATCTATTCAAGTGCTATAATCTAAGTTTCAAAAGTCATACAATAGCTTTGTGTAAGATAAATGCTAAAATATTCACCCTACAGTAAGTCAGACAGATCAAAATAACAAATCATTCAAAAATAAAAGTGATGGTAATAAAACAGTGGCAAAACTCAATCTCACAATAATATCAATAGGAGCACAGGTAATTGTGGCTTCAACTTAGGTTTGTCGGACATTATGCAGTGCTGCATACCGCAGGAGTTATTTAAACAGCTCTCGTGTTACTTAAGCGGATGGGTCTGCGCAACACGCGCATGAAGTCGAACACATTATAAACCACAAACTTAACATTACTCTATATTGTGATGAGAGTGTGTGTGATTTTCTTGCGGGTTAACTCTAAACAGTCGGATCATAATAATGTAAGTGTGCTTCGGTCCAGATCGTAAAGTGAGGACAGTAGGAGTAGGGACAGTAGCGCTTGTGCACAGATGCCCGGCCCTAGGAGCGTAAATGATATGGGTCTCATCGGGCTAGGATTGAAATGCAATACGACAAATGTAATATCCAATAATATATCCAAAAGCATCTCATTGAGGACAATATTTCATACACGACAACGATCTGGTAACATTTACTGTAACACCGGAACTGTTCATTTACCTGGTCAACAGTGACTTTCTGGCTCTTTACAGTTTTTCTCGATTGCTAACACACAATTCATGAAACAATTCATCATTTTCTGACAACTATAAACACATTCTCAGAACAATATACCAACTTGTACAAACCCCACACACAAACAGCCTCAATTTGCATAGGTTTAACCATGTTCCCATTCAGAAAACACAAACACACAATATAATGAACTGAAGTGTCAAGACGTAAACTCAAATAGCACACAATTATCCATCAGTAAACATTCAGTGGCAAAACTGATGACACACCAATCAGATCTCAGGATAATATCAATAGGAGCACATGTAATTGTGCATCCTAGAATCATCTAGGCTTTATACTACTTACTGTAAACATACAGTATAATTACACTATACACACTACACTATTCTGTATCCAGAACTGTAAAACTGTAAACTGTAAAACTGTAAACTGTAGCACGTGTACACCCTCAAATGTGCATTTGTATCCTTTTTCACCTGTTCCGTATTTTTGCTGAAAATAGTATACTTTTACGAAATTGGGCCAAAGGTGCAGAGGATGCCATATTTTTTTACATTGCCTCCTATTGACAAATCGCTTCACTGTTTTGTTTCTATTATCTTCTCTATCAGTCGCTTTGGATAAAAGCATCTGCTAAATGCCTGAATGTAAATGTTATTTGTGCAGTTGTATACTGTATTGTGTTGCATGACCAGTTCATATTGTTCTTTGGTTTTTGAACTTTTCTAGTCTTGTAAGATCATCTTCATACTTGACAGTAGTGTAATGTTTTATTTTTTACTAAAGCTCATTCTTGCAATTTGCTCTATATGCACTCTTTTATGTTGTATATTCTAATAAACACTAAGCTGTCAAATTATTCTTGAATCACAATAAGAGGTTTTAGTAACAGTGTTTTGAATTTATCTCACCAGTGTCTAAGACTATGTTGTATGTGGGTGTGTTTGAGGGCTTGTGTGTCATATCTGGGGGAAAAGTTTGGTTTTTCAGCAAATTTGAATGGTTTTGAGAAGAGAGCTTCATTTTGACCTGAAAATAGGACGTTTGGGGAATTGGGTGAGATGTTATGGATTTGTGTTTACTGTTTTGAGAATACGAGGCATAATTTCAAGAAATGTGTTTAAGCAATCGAGAAAAACTGTAAAATGATTTTAAATGATGACGCCTTGAGACTGATGAAATAACATGCACAAAGTAATGGTCAATTACTAAAGCTTTATATCCCATTGAGTGAAGCTCAGGGTGGATTACAGCCAAGGGTACTCCCTCTTCCCTGAGATGCCGAGGATAACACTGTAAATTATTCATAACAGTGTGCTGCTCTTATCAACAGACATTCCTCCTTTCATCAACACTGTTTAGGCTTGTGGAGTGTCTTATACTAATGCTGAAGATGTCACATGATCAGCATCAACTGAATGACGATTCATCGTATTCATTTAAAAAGATTTTAAATTTCAGTATTTTAAATAAATGTCCTGGGTTCAAGAATACCATATTAAAATCATTTGTTTGTACAAATGTAATACAATTTGTAACAAGAGTGATATACTGTTCTGTAAAAAGAATTGATTTGACAGAATTTTACGGTTTTGTTTTACATAATTTTTACTTTCATTTTATAAATGTGGTTAAAAAATGTACTACAAAAATAAACTACAAATTTACAAGTTGGGTGTAAAATAACACGAAAAACATGTAACGGAATATTACTGTTTTTTACAGATACCTCAACCTGATCTCACAGAAATTCATAGTTATCTTACGAAATGACTAATTCGTATGAACGGTGTGAATCGTATAAAAACGTACGATTACTATAAAAAAAGCAATACTGAAGCCCCACCCATGACCCCGCTCCTAAACCTAACGTCACAGGCCCGTGACGTGTACTTAAAAGTACGAATGAGATTGTACGAATTAGCCAAAATTATCCACCTTGTAAAATAGTTACGTTATTGCCGTGATATTGTGTTGGATATCTTTTCACAGTGCTGTAGGTAGGGGTAGAGTGATATTCTTATTTAAGACTCACAAAGAGGAATTTGTTTTGGGAATTAATACTGTAAATAAACGCACTTCACTATGCATGGAAGCAGATGGGCACTAAAGCAAAAATCCATCTCAAGAACGAAGCCAAAGAAGAAAATAAACTAGGATAAACTAACAAAAAAGGTTTTCTTATGAGCTCATGGTACTTGGAGCTTAAGATCAAGCTGTTGTTAAACATATTAATGTGGATCAACAACACAAACAATAGTTCTTTATTGCCTGTGCTGTTCCACCATCATTTCTAGACAGTTTTATTATGTAGAGCTTCATCGAAATGGCAAACAGAAATCTCATGATAATGTGACATGAATAACTCGGAATTATGTTTGCACAAAAGTCATCCAAAATGAAGTGGGAGCCCTGACACCGGCAAATGTCTTTATACAGATGAGTGAGGCCGGCAGTGACACTGTAGGGTTTATTTAACATTGAGCAGTCTGGAATGGAGATCAGTTGAGTAACTCAAGCCAGTACCGCTGACATTGTGAAGAATGGCAGTATTGTTTGCTCAACAATCAGCAAACAAGCATTTCCATTTTCAACCACCAGCTATTGTGAACCACTCTGTTTGAGCAGCTTGAGTCGATATTCACATGTCAGCAAAATGACAGCTTGGAATAACGTCGCATCCCCTTGAGTGAACGTGAAACTCAAGTTTTTTTTAATTTTAGAGGTTGAATACAGAATCTTAAAGGACCCATTGTATGAAAGTCAAATTTTTTCTGTGTTTAAGTGCTATAATCGGGTCCCCGGTTCATCTAGCAACCCAGAAAACGTTAAAAACAAGATCCCAGTAACTTTGTTTTGGTAAGCCTTTCTCTGCAAGCATGTGAGAAATCGAGCAGTTCAGATTTCGCTCCTGATGTGACCTAGACGCAGGCTCTTATTATAATATTACCGCCCCTTAATCTTCACAATTCCACCCACGGCGCTGCCCCCATTGTTGTTTTCACAAATGACAGCGGTGTACGTGACGCCATGGCTAAAGTTGGTGGACAACATGCAATGTAGTCGCTGCACAGAGTCCTAACCTCGGAAGAGACAGGAGTGGATTTGTTTTATTTTTAGGGGAAATCCCTCAGAAACCATAAGTAAAAACCTGCATGTTTGGGCGAATCACTACAAGCCGGAGTGCTTTTTCAACCTGGGACAGTACAAGCAGGATTAGCTTCAAAGTTGTTCCTCAAGCTGCCAATGTAAGTAATATTTATCAACAGTCTGAATTGACGTACATGTACCGTATATATAGGAGGATAACATATGATAGCGAAGGGAGCTGTCAGGAAATTGGCAGAAGAACCCAAGCGCAGGCAACGGCAGTGAAGGGGTTAACCAATGACTTTATTAAATGAACAAAACAAAGGAAAAACCCACGAGGGGGTATCAAACAGGAACTAAACTAAGAAACAAACAGAAAACCAAGACTTCCCACGAGGGGGCAAAACAAAAACAAGAATAGTAAAACCCTAACTGAAAAACACGACACAACGTCTAAATACAAACAAGGCAGGATAAAACTAAAGCAAACACACAAAACTCACAGGTCACGAACTAGGCATGGACAGGAACACGGGCAACAACACAGGGCAACAACACAGGGCAACAACACAGGGCAACAACACAGGGCAACAACATGTGCATGAACACATACACATACGTAATACAAGAGCACAGGACAAAGAAACAAGAGGGTATATATAGGGAAACACAAACGAGGGATAACGACACAGGGCAGGTGAGGGTAATCAAACACTTAGGGAAAGATAACAAGGAAACGAGAGGAGCGGGGCCAATGACAAGACACTGGAGAGAACGTATATTATTGTCCAAAGGACAACAATAAGTTTCTCTCCACACATAACCAAAGACTTTGTCATGGCTCTGCTACAGGACCAAGAAAAACATGACTAAGGAAGCAGAGCCATGACAGGAGCTAAGTCAGTCACAGGCTAAATAGAACATTCAAAGCCAGTGTTAAACTTACTCTATATGTATATGTTATTTGGCAAATGGGCACTTGGAGTTTAGCTGTATGTATGTTAATACATTATGTGCGTTAATATGTTCAGCTGCGGCAAGCTGTTTGTTTTGCTAATGAACAGGGGCGAACACTGCGGTTAGTTTCACTTTAAACGTCTCAAATCATTCGTCCTTAGGCTGAAAAATCTGTCACAGCATACTAGTTATGCTCTCAAGTTGTGTGTGTAACGTTATAACTTGTCAACGACAATCGCTAAAATCCACGTAATTCCACTGAGATCTGCAGGTGCGCATTCCGTGGATTTTAGGCGAGCATACACACACAACTGAGCGCTGTTTTCTGTGACGGATTTTTTAGTCTCCGGACGAATGATTTGAGACGTTTAAAACGAAACTAACCACAGAGGAGATCAGGAAACATAGTTTAGCTAAACCATTGCCATGGCAGTACTACACGTGTGTTGTGTTGACACGCCGGACAGAAGGGGGGTGCACTGTAGTAACTCATTATCATTTAAAGAGACATGCACCAAAACGGGTTGCTGTGAGCATAGTTGTTTTTGAAGAGGCAAAAAGGGTTTTGTTTACACAGCCATTGAGTGTTTTTAAGCAAAATATGTTCCAGACATTTCATGAAGACCCTAATAAATTATACCAACTTGCTCATTTTAAAGCCTGTCATTTTAAAGTCCTTTAAAGCCTGTACAACCAGTTATGCCTAATTCACTCATTTGATTGGCATTCCAGTCACATTTCTGAAGGGACAACATGCTATGAGACTTTAAACTGTATTTTGTACCGTGGTAGATGGTGCTGCTGTTGCCGCTGAGGTAACTCTCCACAAGTGGCGCCTGTTCCTCTGACTGTCGGGTCCTGCGCACTCGAGATCGCCCGTCTAGATTAGATTGTACCATCAGTGGCTCCTGACGTTTCTTCTTCTGTTTCTGTTCCAGTAAAGCTCGCTGCAAACACAAAGACACATTAAGAGATACACACATTCATCTTAAGCGCACAACATATAACTTATTTATAGACACTTAAATATGTCAAAGATAGCTGCAGGGAATTACTGGTGCTCCTGGTTACATGATACATGCAATATATTATCATAATCACGGGAATGCTGAATGACGGCGGTGGAATAACAAATGTAACATTTACTAAATGACTAAATTTGACTAAATGTTATGTAACTGTTCTTGTTACTTATTTTTTTCTGAAGAATAAACTGAAGCAAATGTGACATTAATTATATCTTTTAAAAAAAAGAAACGTGAGAACAAATAATTGGCACCAAATGTATTTCTGAGAGAACTGCCATTAGTAGTTACAGTCTAGAACAAAGTCAGTGACAGAATTCCCAGAAATATTGCCCAGCAAAAACTCCCAAAGGCAGACATGAGTAAAACAAAAAGTTGCCCAAAATACACCAGGATTACATCAAGCATTTTATTATAAAAAGGGCTTTTCCACACAGCCACAATATAATTCAACAAGATGAGACATGATGCACTGACAGTTTTTAACCTCTGGGATGAAGGCTTCTCTTGTAACCTCGACCATTTTAAACTATTTTACAGTTTGATACTGTAATGTACACAGATGGTGGTCACATAGTTGTTGTTGTAATTATAAAAACCGATGGTATTGCTTCCCCACACAATTTCTTTTAAAGATAATAAATATAAATTGTTTTGAAAGTCTTTATATCATCCATTAACATATGTTTAAATTAATAAGTACACATCCTGTACACCTTACAAAAGTATTGGAGTTAAATTCAGACAAGTTTAATAAGTTACACACCATACATATGTATTATTCTATTTTGTAATAAAAAGTATAATACAAAATAAGACGCAACTGTAATATGTATTACAATATATTTAAATATAAACAACATACAAATACGTGAAGCTACTGTACATTATAATTCATAATACATCACATCTGAAAGGAGCTATGGCAATTAAATAGAGAAGTTGGCTCAATATTGTTTGCCGTAGGAATAACTGCAGCTCCATGACTCATACCTCAGAATACATTTTACTTCCATGATATTCACTTGAGAATTTATGATGAAGTCTAACTAACCTCAAGCTGTCTAAAAATCAAAGGCATATGTTTAAATAATATGTCCAAATACAAAATAATTACAATAAATGCCTTTTAAACGCACAACTTAAATATTTTATGTAATTTATTTCAATATTAATACATTTTGAATGTTTATGTTCTATATATTTGACGCCTGAAGCAACGTCTTTAACATCCCAGGTGGCAAAAAAAGAAAGTACTCACTCGCTTATAAAACTTTTAGTATTCCCTAGCTAAAGCCTCAACGCACCTGCTTTTCCCACACAAGTGCATGTTAAACCCAGCACAAGTTTCCCCACACAATCTACTTGGGCAGCAACCTGACATTACATAAAGCTAAAGTCAAGAGTTCGGGGGTAACCCAGCACTGAAGTCCATTAAACATTTAAAGAAGCAGAAAGAAAGACCTTTGGAAGGTAGAGCATTGTATTGTACTCTAAGCCTGCATAATATTACCTCAGATTATATAAGCGAAAAACACTCAGCATTAGTCTCTATAAAACATTTCTGATCATGGAACTGAATAAAGAAAACATAAAATTGTTAATGGGGTAAAATCCATTGTCTTGACCAGGGCCGTGCACAGACATTTGGAGGGGCAGTGGCCGAAACAAAACAAAAAGGCACTAAGGGTTGGGGCAGGAGAAGACAGCATACACTCTTAGAAATGTTTTTATCACACTGTAGCACTCAGTAAATATGTAAATCTATATTTTATGTTGTACTACTGTATGTTAAGGTACAACTCTTTTAAAACATTTATAGTAGCCCATTTTCACAATAATGGTGATTTGTTGAAATTTCAAACATTTTTCAACATTATTTGCGGGAGCAAAAGTGATATGTACATTTATGCATTTGGCAGACGCTTTTATCCAACGTGACTTACATTGCATTATACTATACATTTGTTTCCGAGTATGTGCAATCCCTTGGATCGAACACATGACCTTGGTGTTGCTATAGTGCCACGCTCTAACCACTGAGCTACAGGAAATATTGATGCATTCACAAATGATTCAATGGTTTTCACATGCTCTCCTGCTATCTGGGCTACTATTAATATGGTCTTAATAAAATGTTATTTATATGATGCAGTCGCATAGGCAGAATTTCATTTTTGGACGGGCCTGGGCAAAAGTGAGCGGGCACTTTGACTGTCTTGGCTGTTTATTTTTAATCTTTTTTCTTTTTTTTTAATAAACTGCAGCACAACACACGCGCAGCACAACAACAACAAACTACCACGTCTACACGTTTTTAACAAGTATTGCATTAATATTAGACTAATTGCATTAATCTCATTTTCATTGATTTACCTAAACACCTTATTTAAAATTTTCGGTAAAACGAAAATGCCACTTATTTAATCAATTAAGCACATTTATTTAATAATCAACAACTAAAAATGTTTACCAAAAAATGTAATCGCACATAAGACTGTTTTATATAAAGTTTTGGTAACACAACAAATAGCACCTTATTGCAAAGTGTTACGAAATTTTTTAATAATTACTTTCTGAAAAACGAAAATAGTGCTTATTTAATAAATGACTTTATCTAATAATGCTCAAATGAAACATTTAACACAAATTTCAAGCACATAAGGCAGTTTTTGTCCATTCATATTTTAATAATAGAAATATTTCCTTAAAGACAAAAATAAGGCTTGTTTAATTAATTAGTTAATCAAATTAAATAACAATGAACACAAATAAAACTTTTAACAAAAATTTCACATAAGACAGTTCTTATATCAAGTTTTTAATAACAGAATTATGTTCTACAATTTGTTGGTAAAATATAACCTTATAAACGACGGCTGTTTTAATTTGTTTTCCAGATTTATTCAAATATATGAAATATCAAATTAATCACTAAAAGGCAAGGTCATGAACAATGAACACGTAACAACGCATATATTTAGCAAAATGCTACTACCTCCACAAGTCCGCAATTCACATACAAATTAAAATAAATTATTTGCTATACGGTAAGCATAACAACACAGGATCTGTTCTTCAACTAGGCTGGCCGGTATAAAATTAAAAAACAAGCTGCATGGGCTTTGAATTGAAAAGTGCAATTATTTCCTCATTGTGCAAAGAGTCTGCAAGTTCACGTTCCATGGACAATAGCAACAGGTTGTTGTGCTTGAGTGTGGACATGGACGACCTTAAGTGCGTCTTTAATCGATGCGCAGCGGAAAAAAAGTCCCTCACCAGTGCATGTAGTCATTGGTAAAGTACAATAATTTAAAACATTTAATATTTTTGTAATAACTGGGTGGCCCTATTCATAAAGTGGGCAGGCCTGTGCCCGCCAGGCCCGTCCGCTGGCTACGCCCCCTGATATGATGTATGTTATAGATTAGCCTCCTGGTTTCAACTAAGAAAATAGATCATGGGAAATGTACTGCACAGGAGTTACAGTGTGACATACTGTCAGCTTTGTGAAGGCATTTTCTACCAAAAGTGTGCCAATAACTGTAAAGTTGGTGTTATTTATATCAGATCGACAACAATTTGATTTGACAAGAATTCTCACTTTCTTATGAGAACATGGATATTTTGTATTTTGTTTGTAGTTGTTAGCAGTTAGCACCAATAATAGAAAACCAGGAGCAAAACATTACCAACAAAAATACAAATGATTAATTCTGCGTATCAAGCACTGTCTGTAATGTGGATAATGTCCTTACAGTGATGGGATGAACTTCTGAAACTGTCCCACGAACGGGAAAACACAGGGCGGATAAGCGGAATCAGCGGATGTTTAGCGGAGTGTTAACAGACGACTTTCAGCAGGGATCTTTAATGGCTGCCTGCCCGGAAGTGGGAGTGGGGTTGAGAGGGGCACCTCAGATCATGAGGGCAGAGGGGCAGTGGCTCTAGCCACCGGGCCACCCCCCTGTGCACGGCCCTGCTCTTGACAACCACAATGTGTGGATGATGTCATTCTATCGTTTGAAATCTTCATAGAAACGACAATGAATTGATGTGATTTCAATAATGCTTTATATGCCTATGATTGCATCTCATAGGGGTTTCTATTTAAAGTTTGTACTGTGTTGCTTGGGGAAACATGCTTTTGTGCAGTGCATCTCCATATTGATGCCTTTGTAAAAAAAAAAAAGGTTTATCTGTGAATACAATGCCTAAACACGTTCACAATCTGTGCTCGCGTTCCTGTGTTCTCAGATCCGATGCCAAACAACATTTTCAGTATCATTGCGACAGCTCTGAATCACATACTAAAATACATTGAAACATAGTGGTCATAAAGAAGTTGGCTAAGGTGACCCAGATAGCACAATCCATCTGGTTTACATCTATTTGACGTCTGCATTTACATCTGCAAGACATCTTAAATACATAGTTTGCTCATCTGCAATACGTCTCGGAGACGTCTGAACGTCTGTAATACGTCTGCTAAAGATCTGGAGATCTGCTGCTTAAAAACATCTGCTAAACATCTTAGAAAGAGCTGTTGTACATCCATTCTAAATCATAAACATCTTACAGACATCTTCTAGATGTCTATATGATGTCTGACAGCAGACATCTCTGAGACGTATTGCAGATGAGCAAACGATGTATTGTAGATGTCTTGCAGATGTAAATGCAGACGTCAAATAGACGTAAACCAGATGTATGTGTGCTATCAGGGGATGCTCTGCAATTTTAGGCTCAGCTCCTTAAAGGTTATTATGCAAAGCAGATGGGCAATAAACATGGTAATTTGGTCTGAGGTCTTTCAAAGAGAGTGGGAGGTTCATTAAAGAGCACACGAGTGCTGTGGGCTAAGACTTGAGTCGAAATATGGAGCAAATGAAGCTTGTCTTTCTATCCAGCTGCAATGATCACTGGTGTTTACAGCACAGCAGCAGACAAACAGATGCAAAGCACCCTCAGGCAGATCTCCTAAAAACCTACAGATGCAGAACAACACAGAGGATTGTGAGGATGATGTTTAGAGCTCGTTCAAATCATCTTTATTTGTTTCAGAAAACTGAGGAGAGAAAGGACTTTTTTGACTCTTCGAACATTACCCTAAATCTATCTCAATTCTTACTACACCTATTTAGTTTAACTGAATCTTACTGTGTGTTTGAAAATCGGCTTTGCTGGTTTCAAGTATTTCAGTGAAGTTATATATCCAATGATGTAACATTTTTAACAAAATCTCAAAATAAGGGTTAGAGCTATAAGGCATGTGTTTAAAAATAAATGCTCAGAATTAGGACTTTAGGAGACTTATCCTTTATATAGCTGTCTGGAGAGAACTTTCCAAAAAAAAGTGCAAAAATGTATTATTTAACTAAGATGGTTTGTCCAAAAACTTTGTGAACGCTTCCAAGGAACCCATCTGTCGCTCTTTACAGTCTCTTGCGTTTAATAACAAAGGATTATCGACAAGGCCAATGCAAACCACAAGAATAATGAAGACCACGGAGAGGCAAATCTTGCTATGTGGAAAATCCTGGCTTAATATTTCAAGGCTATTTGCATGAATTTCATTAAAATAACACAGGGGAAGGCAAAGGAATGATTATAACTCGTTGTGTTAGTGATGTACGGACAGTCAAACTGTTCCATTCTCAAATTCGTATTTTTTCTCAGTCAATCATCTTTATCTTATTTCCTCTGGTTTCTATTCAGCGACTCACCTGTCTGTCCAGCTTCTGTTGTCGCAGGTTAGTTCCCTCATCATCCAAGGTGCTAAGGAAGGACAAAAACGAGATTAATGCGGAATCCTCACCAAAAGAAAGAGAGAGAGAAGCACCACAGAGATAAAATTCAAGCAAACCGTGCTTGTCGTACTAGAGGTCATATGAAGATAGCTCTGTGTATAGAGAACACAAAACAATGCATCACTGAAGATTCATCAGTGGTTTACAGAAAGGCGGGTCTTCACAAAACAACTCTTGCACACAAATAGAACATGAATATCAAATGATTTTCATACAAAAGATTTTATGTAAAGAGCTAAAAATACAACACACACAAATACCTCTACGCAGAATAACAAACCCATAAATCCAACAATTAATACTTCCTGATGTCTGCTGAGACCCCGAACACAATTAGATCTTCCATTCAACAGCCCTAAAGCCCAGCATATGGGCTAGCCTGATCTCATTGTTTATACGTAGGTATTTGTACGTAAAGTTTACATTTTTGTACGTTTTTTAGTGATGCTAAAACGTTGAATTTGGACGTTTTACAAAACTGTAAAAATTGCTACGTATTTTTAGCTAAAAAAACGTAAAATATTTACAAAGCCTGTATTTCATTAAGATATTTGTATCTGTGCGTTTCAACAATTGTATCCATAAGGATTTATATTTTTAGACCCTTTAACCTACCCCCAAACCTAAACCCTAAACCTACCCATTTTATATTGAAGATAAATAAATATAAATTGTACTGAAAATTACCATTTTAGTAACAATATAGAATTAAAAATATATTTTATAGTCGCAAATCTTACTCCTACCTCTAAACCTAACCATACATTTCTTAAAAATATGTACAGTATGAAGAAAAACTTGACAGACAGATAAGTGCAATCACAATAATTTATTTATTTCAAAAATACCAAAAAAAGTCCAAATGACGATGCGTTGCAGTCGCAGTCCTCTCTGGTGGAATACAACAGTTTTGTGTGAGAAACAGAGCAGAATTTAAGTTGTTAATCGCTGAAAATATCCAGATTATTATCCTGATCCACTCCGGTTTATCCTACAAACCAGAAACACGGCATGACGCAATCTGTGACGAAGCAGGCGAGAGCCAATGAGCGTTCGAGTTTACTGCCGTAAAACCTGTCGTACAGCTATGACACCGGCGGCAACTTAATTAGAATTTGTAACGAGCGCGTCAGCACCGGTGTTGCTGCTAACGGTGCTGCACAGGAGGGAAGTGAAGATCACCAAATAAAGGCTTGGATTTGGCTCTGTTCCTTGCAGTCGAATGGATTCTGAAGATATGGATTACATCTGACAAATAACATTTATTCCATTTGTAATTATTTTGCGTTTTTGGTGTATTTTATGGTTCCACTGTCAGTCACAACATGTTGGAAAAAATGCCTTTCTGTCCCATGGCAAACAAAGCAAACATTACATGATAAGTACACTCTTAAAAATAAAGGTGCTTAAAAGGTTCTTCACAGTAATGCCATAGACGAACCACTTGGTTTCCAAAAAGAACCATTAAGTCAAAGGATCTTTAAAGAACAATCTCTTTCTTACCTTTTCATAATCCTTTTTTTCGCCACAAAGAACCATTTGTGAAACGGAATTGTTCTTCGGATGTTAAAGGTTCTTTATGGAACCATTTAAACAAAAAAGGTTCTTCTATGGCATCGAAGAACCTTTTGAAGCACCTTTATTATTAAGAGTGTAATGGTTAAACGATTGCAGAAATATTATTCATTTTAAGAGTTTAAACCCTGATAGCACACTCCATCTGGCAGACATCTATTTGACGTCTGCATTTACATCTGTAAGACATCTGCAATACATAGTTTGCTCATCTGCAATACGTTTCGGAGATGTCTGCTGTCAGACGTCATATAGACATCTATAAGATGTCTGTAAGATGTTTATGATTTAGAATGGATGTAAAACGGCTCTTTCTAAGATGTTTTCCAGATCTCCAGATCTTTAGCAGACGTATTACAAATGTACAGACATCTCCGAGACGTATTGCAGATGAGCAAACTATGTATTGCAGATGTCTTGCAGTTGTAAATGCAGACGTCAAATAGACGTAAGCCAGATGGAGTGTGCTATCTGGGAAGTCTTGTTTATTCTAAAAGAGTTGGCAGCAGAAATCACACAGAACCGAAATCATGTCAATAAGTAAATGAGTAAACTTTAATAAATGCAATTGAAAACTGTCATGGCTCTGCTTCATTTAGTCACGTTTTTCTTGGTCCTGTAGCAGAGCCATGACAAAGCCTTTGGTTATGTGTGGAGAGAAACATATTATTGTCCTTTTGACAATAATATACGTTCTCTCCAGTGTCTCGTCATTGGCCCCGCCCCTCTTGTTTCCTGTATTGTCTCCCTCTCGTGTCTTATGTTCCACACCTGCCCTCGCTCGTTATCCCTCGTTTGTCTTCCCTATATATACCCTCATGTTTCTTTGTCTTGTTGCTCGTGGATTACGTTGTGTATGTGTGTCCATTCGTGCCCCAGTCCTCTCAAAGTGAGTGGTCTCTGTGCCTATGTATTGTGTTTTATTGCGCTTGTTCCCTGCCTGTTAATAGACGTTGTGTCGTGTCACAGTTTAGTTATTTTGTCCTATTGTTTTTGCCCCACCGAGGGAAGTGTTTTGTTTTCAGTTTTTTACCTTAGTAAAAAGTTTTGTTTCTGTTCATTGTTTATTGTAATAAATCTGTTAACCCCTTCATTGCCACTGCCTGCCTGCATTTGGGTTCTTCTCCACCCCGAACTCTGACAGAAAACACAATGCCATTGATAAGACAAATAAATACAATATAATAAAATGTTAATGCCGCGATAACGATATTCATAAGGATTCATTTGTAAGTCTGTAAAGTTGTTCATATGTAAATAATTAACGTTCTATGTGTCGTCAATACGTCAGTATTGTGCATTTAGATGCTGTAAATACGTCAGTATTTTGCGTTTTAAATTTGTAAATATACGTTTTATAGAATTCTCATGAGATCACGTTGTATGGGCAAAACCGTGTATAAATAGTCAGTGTAAATACCATATTATTTTCATAAGAGAGAGACGCTGCTGCTCAGTTAATCATGCATCTGACTCACTGTACTCTTTCAGGTCCTGTGGGGGGGCTGTGTCCTCTCATTGCCTTTAATCAGCTATGACACATTCACTCCAGACCCCCTTTGCATTTGTGCTGCCTGTTATTGGCGAACCAAAGCTGTGGTAATTAGATGGCAATGAAGGCCTTCCTCTGTAGATGTGATGGGTCATGTGAGAGGGCAGAAGTGTGAGAGATCAAGGGTGCTGGGGAAAAGGGGTTTGCACTCTGAGGGTTCTGTAATCTGTAAAGCATAATCGTGTATTAGTATACTGTAGAAAAATGTGCAGTCAGGTCCATCAATCCTGTCGGAGGAGGAGTGATAAAATGTGTAGGCTGTTTTAAACTGTAATGTTAAAATGAAATGCTATTTTCCATTTTAAATGTTTTGAAATGTTTCAGTTAAGCAGGCCTAGTGTTTTAAGGTCCAGTGTATGTCACGTAGTGGCATCTAGTGGTGAGGTTGCGAATTGCAACCAACGGCTCACTCCAGCCCTCCATCTTGAAGCATTACGGTGGCTGACACATAACTAAGATGTCATCATGGTTTCGTTTATTGGCTGAAGGAGATAATGTATTTACGAAACGCACTCTGTAGAGCAGTTTGTCCATTTAGGGCTACTGTGGAAACAACATGGAGAATTCCATGCAAAGGGACCTGCGGTGTATGTAGACATAACGCTTCATTATGTAAGGTCTTTATACACCTCTGAACACATAGTTATGTATATTATATTGCATTTCTGTCCATAGACCCTCCATAAAAATACAGAGTCGACCTTTAGACAGATTTAAGAAAGATATTTTTTGAATCACTGACAAAAATCACAATTAAATGGCATATTTCTGACCAACAATTAAACCTGACATCAACCGTACTATAAATTTTGTTTCCTAAGTTTAAAGTGCATTACAAACACCTTTTTCAAGGGTGCTTAAGCTGAGCTTCTGTGTGGAGCCCCACCCCAGAGAATCATCAGTCTTTGTCGACTGACGATTGGCTTTTTTCACTGGAAGGCGGGACTGCCTTCGCTAGAGCGGCCATATGAGCATTGCATTGTCTCCCGATTCAGTGTTATAGCAGTGGCGCATCTTTTTAATATATATTATCCTTTGTAACACAGCTCAGCCATACGCACAGAGCGCAGACAGCACTCAGTAAATTGCACAGGAACTGACAATCATTATTTTATTTAAATGACTAGCTAACACTTTTCAGGGTTCTCATTGCTTAATCGTTCCACTCCGTGCCGATCCATGCCAGCCGGTACGTAAATGGTTTCATTTTCCACCGCAGGGCTGATAACGGAAATTTTTAGAATGTAAACACAAACGGTCACGCGTTGCCTCGGTAACGCTATAACGGCTCTGCGCGCATTCATTAGCACGATTCCGAGCCGAGAACAGTTTGTAATCATGTCGTGTCGAACCAGGCTCACGTGGAAACATAACTGTAACCGTTTCAGACTGTGCTTAGAACGATTCGGCGTGATGGTGGAAAAGTGCTCTAGGATAATTCTAGCACCAAAAGGGCTAGAACACACATCTCCATATTAACAGTCTCCACGTGTCAACACTGACTGCAGCTTCTTTCAGCTCTGAATCAAAAACTACACAAGAAACACAACATGTGTGTTGGGGTGTGGATCTGGAATATGAATTAGTTTTTTACCGTGTGATTTTTAGATAGAAGGTGTAGATCGCAAATGTTCAAAACGATAGTCTCTGATTGGCTAAAAACAGCATCACTTAGTCATTTTTTGGCAGTTTTACAGAGAGACAGGTGTGTCGTTTTTGCATGCAAATAAAAAAATTACAAAAAAAAGCTTACAACACCAGCGGAAAACCTGCTGGATTTACTAGCATGATTGACTTGCTAAGCTGATCCATTTGCTAGACCAGGACCAAACCAGTACTAACCAGTCTAGATCTCTCTCAGCAATACAGATTTCAGCGACCAGCTGCACACAACTGTCTCCTTTTCTATTCAAACATGAGATATCACACTGTCTCTATACAGACTGCCAACATTAACACCCATTTTCATGAAAACACATGCCCACTCATACACACTCATTCACAAATACAGACACCCTATTCAGTGCTCTTACACTAACTCAAAGCTGATGGTGTAGAAATAGTCGAACTCATTTGCACAGCTAAAAACAGAAATGTTCGCACTAACACGGTGTAGTGTTAGTAGTCAAGGGTGTCGGTTCCCATCAGACTGGCAAATAATGACATAAACAGAGCTATTAAAATGTGGGTCAACAATCTCATTAAATTAGGGATGAGAGATGAATTGATATGTTCCGACAGCTGCCTGAAATGTATGTTAGAAACTCTCTCCCTCATCAGGAGAGCTTCACTGATGACAGTGACAATTCACTTTGTGCATGCGTTTGTGTGTGTGTCTTGGTAAACACATATACCAATAAAGCTTAACCTCATGGGAACATTTTTTTAAAAAGCTTATTAATGGAACTAAATTATGTTTATTTGAAAATGTAAAAATGCGGTTTAGGTTTAGGGGTAGAATGATGGTTAGGAAATACAAGGTACTGTATCATAGTCACAGTCATAATGTCATGGAAAGTCTGCATAAAATGTGTAAACCCAACATTATAATCTGTTATAATCTGTTCCTCATACAAAGATGTCATATGGTATAGAAGATTTACAAAATAAATCCCAGTTTCCACTGTATGGAAACAATAATAATAGTTTCAATGTCAAGTATATTTCAATTTGATGAATTAAGCCTTCTTTTCAGAGCACTACAACATTTCTTTCTTTTATTTATTTTTTCTTGCAGTGAAATATTATTTGGCACCAGTGGCGGAGCCAGAGGGAGGTCCAAGGTGGCACTGAACACCCCTGACATCCAATTGGCCACCCCAAAATTTGATTCACTACTTATGTTGATTGACATCTGATTTCACCTCTCGTTGAACAAAGCTTTTATTTTGATGTTTGGCGGCAGTGCACGTGACGTCACCGCACACGAAATCAAGCGAGTCACTGTAACATCATCGTTTACCACTATTTTTACTCTGCTTAGAACAGAAAAAAGTTGTTGTGTGATGGATTGTACAGTGCAAAATCTGAGATTTCTTTTTAAATACTGACGAAAGATAGAAAAGAAGTAAATGGATCCCTGCAATTTGCTAAACAAATGGAATATTAAAACATACACGCTTGTTAGCCATTTCAAGCCTGACTCAGCCAAGTAAATTTTTTGTTGAACCATACCATTATAGTGTTATCTATCTACTTTCTAATGTTACACCTTTATGTTGCGTAAATGTAAAGTTTCCCAGCGTTTTCTAACCTCAGATAAATATAGTCTTGGGAGAGACCGACCCCCTATTTCTTTTATCATTCTAAGCAGGTGTACTTCATACAAACTTTAGAAATACACATGAAGGAAGCATCGTATTTTAAACAAGTTTCGCCGGCGCTATGGTGGGGCATTCGAGGGCCTTTCCCCCCTAGCGGTCATTGATGCCCCTCCTTCCACAGGCCATGGCGTGGCCCAAAAATATCCCTTTTAGTTATTCTTTTAATATTAAATGTGCAAACTGTAACTTAAATGAAATAAAATGAAATGAACGGGGAAAACGCATAATTTTGGTTGTTCATGCTTCCTTTAAGAAGCATGGGGTTTGTAGTCCTGGCCGTACTGAATGATGGCAAAAGTAGTGCGGGTGCGGGGTATTCACGTATGTGAGAGAAAAGTAGCAGATGGAGAAAAGGAGAGTAAGCTGCTTTAGAGGTTTTGTTGTTTTCTTTATAGGTTCGTGAAACCACCCGAGAGTTCAAGTGATTGTCAAATGGTATAGTGATGGATGGAGCTTTCGCTGGCGAGATTAAACAACGTGCTTCGTAATAACTTTGTCGACTCATCATTGTGAGAAATGGACCAGAGCAAACGGTTACAGCTAACATTATCCGCGATCGGAGAGGCAGATTAACAAAAAGGTAACACATGTCAGAGATGGGTAAACTGCATTTATTTGCGTTTAGCCTCCACTACACTCCTCGCCACAGCAGAGCAGTGCAGTGTTGGCTTGCTCACCGGGAGACTGCATTTATTTATTTTATTTATTTATTTATTAGATATTATTATTATAATGATCTTGCTTGGTCTATAAACACCATGCACTGTGCTGTGTTTTACCTTTCTGTGTTTTTCTTATTTGCTCCTGTAAAGCTGCTTTGGAACAATGCACATTGTGAAAAGCGCTATATAAATAAAATTGAATTGAATTGAATTGAACTACAGCCCTCCGCTGTGTGTGACTGTGCTGGAGTAGAGAGAGGGCATAACTTTACCCCACCCCCTTATGCCTTTTATTATCGTCTTCGTGTGTGTGACTGAGTAAACTGTGTGCATAGGGCTACCACATAACCTCGACTAAGTGACATGATATGGAAATTAACAACAACAAGAATAAATGAAATTAGCAAATAATAATTAATAATAATAAAAAAGTGTTTCATTTTTTATAGCATTTCTGCTGTGTTGGACTTGACTATGATGTCGCCACTGCGTCAAAATATTTCTCAAACGGCAGTGCCCCCCTGCCGATGACCCAATACCCCTCCAGTAGATCTGCTCTGGCGCCGACTCTGAGTTTCACTCTAGCCTTGGGTTTAGAATTACCTAAATTTTCATTGTGTAAGTTAATGTTAGGCTCTATTAATGGATAGTATCGGTTCTAGGGGTGTAACGATACACTCAGCTCACGAATCAGTACATATATCGATGCTGGGTTCACGATATGATACACATCTCGATATTTTGAACAAAATTCAAAAATGAAACAAATTCAAATAACATTTATTTTCATAATACTAACAATTTCAGTAACTTATTTTGTTGCACATACAACTTAATAAAAGAATTTTAACATTTTAAGGCTTAACTGAAATTAGAATTAAGATCAGTGTCAATTTTGACAGCAAATTTTGATTTAGTTTTAGTCATAGTCTTTTTACTAAAATGATATTATTTAGTTTTAGTCATCCCAATTTATCATAGTTTTAGTCTATTTTTAGTCGACGAAATCTACATTATATTTAGTCTACTAAAATCTGGATTAACTCATTTAATCGGTGTAATTAAATGTTCCATACAAAGATTTAACTGTTTTGACATAATTTACTTTACCTTGGAATTAAATTAAACCAGGTCATTACCTTTATTTTTCAGAAAAGTTGAGTAACTACTGGATATGCATTGTTGTAACAGAGAATATTAGACCACGAACGACATGTAGCAGTTCATTCAGTCTCATTTTGACTCAATTGACTCGTTCTTTCAGTGAAGGGCGTGTTCATTCAGTTCATTCAACCAATGAAACGCTCTGACAGAGCTCACGCTCAAGTGCTATTGGCTCGTGTCTCTTTGAAGCTGCGCTGTCTTTGCTTGAGACAGTAATGAATGAGAGAAATCTTTCAAAAAGACATATTACATAAACTGTTTTACATTTCTTCAATCATGCAAATCACATACTTGTTTTTTAGCATGTCATTCGATCTTTTAATATACAGTACGACTCACTTCATCGCTTCTCTGATCGGAACAGTGCTGGTTTCTTTTGGCTTACTTTATGTTGCATATCACGTTATGCAGCAGCTCACGTTAGCGGATAAACTAACGTTGGCATTTAAAAACGTTTGTGCTGCCTTTGTAATGAGTTTCAGGGTGACTCGCCTGCAGTCACGCTTCAAGTTTGCTGTGTTTTAACGGCGATTGTGAAGGAAAATACGACGCTTTGTAAACCACTTGGAGACACAGATTGTGTCTTGTGCTTCCCTCTCTACCGCATATGTGAGATAAGCACACGTGACGCGCTGGCACAGAGTAGGTAGCGTCTTGACCGCTGAACGAATCGAATTAAACATATCGTAAAATATCCCCATCTCTCTACGATGCGCATCGTAACATTTTTGCATCGCGAAATATCGTAATACGAAGTATCGTTACACCTGTCGTGATTCTGCCTCATCTTGTCATGTCTGTCTTGACCTTGTGGCAGAATCACGGCAGGATCCCTTGTTATGTGTAGAGAGAGTCATTTTGACCCTGTCGGCCTTCGATACTCTCTCCGGTCCTTGTCTGTGTTCCCGCTCTTATGTATCTCTCGTTATTGGTTGTTTATTAGTTCATGCCCCACACCTGTTCCCCTTTGATTTGTCCCTCTATTTAATGCCCCTGTGTTCTCTGTCTGGTGTCGGATCATTGTACTGTTATGTTGCACTGTGTCGTGTGGGTGAGTTCTAGACATGTTAGTTAGTTAGTCTAGTTTATTGTGTCCCTATGTGATGTGTTATTAGTTTAGTCTTGTCAGTTTAGTTAGTCTTGTTCTTGTTCCTCTGTTTTGTTATGTTTACCCCCACGTGGGTCTTTGTTTTGTATTTTGTCTGTGTTATTAAATGTCATGTTAACCCCTTAACCGCTGTCTGCGTTTGGGTCCTCTCTCCTTGTCACTGTGTCTCACCTCACCCGAGATTCATGACAACACCCCTAATTGGTTCCCAACATACAATGTTTACATCAGGGTCGGAAATTAACAGAGGCTTGGAAAAAAATGACAAGGTAAACAAAACTGCCCTCTAAATTCAAGATAAAAGCGGACAAATGGTCTCTGCATAATAAAAAACTAACTACGACAATCGCAATCTAAATAAGATTTGGTGAAAATGAATGAATGTCGATGACAGCGTTTTTGCTCCGCTTCATCTTTGAGCATTACAGCCAATCAAGTTAATCGACGTATGAATATACTGACCAATCAGAGCAGAGGCATTTAAATGATTCACCTGTGAAGAAGAGCTGTGCTGAAGTGTGCCACGCTCACAAAGTTTATCATTATAAAACAGTCAGTTCTGGTCCTTGATTCTGATCATGGCTGAGCGGAGTTCTAAGCCGTTATAAAATACCCCAATATATAACGGCTGACCGCACCACATAGCCTAAATATCATTTTATTTACTTTATTTTATGAAACCTTGCTAAGCATATGGAATAACCCTTTTATAAAAGCAATAAGCCCTGCGAAGCAGTGGGTTACAGTGCATTTTATAACAGCTACGCAGTTTTAGGCACTCCGCTTCGCGAAAATGCACTGTAACCCACTGCTTCTTGGGGCTTATTGCTTTATTAACAACCGCATACAGATACAATGTAAGAAAGACATTCATTATGTAGAGTAGCCAGACTAATGCATAACCCGAAGCTTTTTAGTGTTTTAGTGATGTTGAATGTTCTGTGATTGTTTTCTATATTTTCCAGTTTGAATAACTGATTTTTGTGCTCCTTAAAGAATTAAAACAGGAATAAAACAGTAATAAAATAATTCATTCACGTTTCTCAGCTTGTTTTGTAACGTAAAATGTTTTCATGTATTCTAATATCTGAAAGTAATAATCAAGATGACAACATCAATGGCAATAATCAGCATCAATGATTTTGTTTTAATCTTGCAGTCCTATGGAATTAGTATATGTTTTGTATTTATAACTATATGCTGCTCTATCCACATCAGTTTAAAGACACCTCTGGTGCTGCTTTGTTTCTGTGTAAATTAAACGAGTTATCAGGATTAAACTGTTTTCAACATTTTCATCATTTATATTTTATAATTTATTTCATCTACATACATTTAGAATTACATTAAATCGCATTATGTTGTGCAATTGTTTTGTATACATTTGTCACATTTGTGAAAAACTCTGGGAAGTAAATTATCACTTGTAACTCTAATCTGCAATCCTATTATTTATTTATTCTATGCCAGGTCAGGGTTACACACAAATTTTCTGTCAAGGTCTTTAAGTAGCCCCCTGAAGTAGCCTTGGCCACCCCATATATAAAACTCTAGCTCCGCCACTGTTTGGCACGGTATTTTTATTTTGATTCTCTCTTTTTAAGAAAACTCAGAACGATCTGCTACAATTAACTGACTGGTAAGATGTGATATACAAGAAAACTTGAAAGAAGAAACTCTGTAAAGAAAGAGGAGGCCTGAACTGTTACATTTTCTGGTTATCCAAGGATGCTTTTGACGGCAGGACAAAATCAATATTAAATGTTTTTGCAATTATTTTTTCATGTTTAACTACTTCAGGGGATTGCAACTGGAATTCAGTACATCTTTCGGGTTGGTTTACATTTGACCTTAAAATACATTAAAAAAACATTTGACAGAGTACTAAGAGCACATATTGTGCAACACAGTGTACAGTATGTTCGTTATGTGCTGTGCGTAGAAGCTTGCATAAAAGTGTTTAAATGAAAAACACGGACAGTTATTCTTGCCTTTCTATGTTTGAAAACAACAAGGTCCTTAACCTCATTTGAGTTGTGTGTGATCGTGTTTGGACGGCTTGTGGTCTACCAGAGCAGATCGGCTCTTTAATAAACTGGCTAAGGCTCTGAGAATTTTTGTTTGAGATGCAGAAGGTCCAGCTGAGGCAACCTCTGCCCTGCCAGCATGATCTCTAAGCTCCATTCATTTTTCATATCAGGCCCCATCTGCTGGGGAGATATTCATCACAGCGGAAGGCCAGGCATGAAAGGCCATATGAAAACATACATTTGCTGATCGAGATGGGCTAACTGCGTCCCGTAAAATGGCTAACACAAGGATCTGGGCAGGTACCAAAACTACTGAGATCAATTAAGATCTTGATGTATTATCATTCTGCTTGTAAGCCAAACAAAGTGTTTACCTACTTTGGACTTATAAGATTGTTTAAAGGCAGCGGCAAAGCTATTTGCACTAAGTTTATATAGCCGTAGGTTCTGTTCACACTAAGTGAAAATAGCAGCATTTCTTCGCGATATGCTATTTACACTAACCGAAAACAGCTGTTTTTTCTTTGGATTAAGTAGATATAGTAGTTAGATGCTATTGGTACTTATAAATAGTGGCAGATAACGTTACTATTTGCACCTTACAGGGTTGTACAGAAAAAAAAATCGGTCCGTGCGAAGAAAAAAATTAATAGTGTAGCATGTGCGCAAAACAGTTTGGCAGGTGCATTAGACAGAGCCGCTGGTTTGTGTGAAGTGCGTTTGTCGTTGTGCTTGTTCGTGTGTGAGGTTAACTGATGCCACACCACTAGCCTATTTATTTTTGTTTTATTTCATTTTTGCAGTAAAAACTTGTTTTCCGGCTGCATCGAGTCCATTGATCTAGAGCCCTATGATCTGTGCGATTTGGGAAAACATGGAAGGAATCACTAAAGCGTAATTCTACTATTTAAATATGTGTCCATGAGTGAAAGAGTTGCACACTTTAACATGTTACAAGCGTGACACTTGTGGATTTGCCTGTATCTTACTATACGAGGACATGAATGAACACATGAACTTCATCCACAGGGTTGTTCCAAGTTTATTTTACGAGCATTTCACTGTTTGAGTGAAGCAAACACACTGAAGCTCAAGCGACCACCCGCCAAAATAAAAGTCTGCTTAATTTGAACCAGATGATAAAATAATTAACTTGTAGTAAATTTATAAACTGTAGTAACCATTATTTTATCCATTTGTATAACGTTAATGTCCTTTTTCAGTTACCTGTGTCTATTTATCTGATGACCTATCATGACGAGCAAGGAACGGAACCCAAATCCAGATGGAGGTAAGGGGAAAAACAATAACTTTTAATGAAACACAAAACAAAAAACCCACGAGGGGGTAAAACAGGGATACAAAATGAACTTGACCGGAAACTAATTAAACTGAACTAGACTAGACAACACATGAAGAACCTAAACTGAAAAAGACTAGACTTTTTTAAAATATTTCTCCAATATCAGAGAGACGTGGTGTCCTTCACGCAGGAAGCACATGTATATTCACAGGATCAACCAAAACGAAACGGCACAAGACAGACAACGCAAGGGCATAAAATAGGGGACAAAATCAAGAGGGAACAGGTGAGGAGCATGAAACCATTACAAGATCATTAATGGGGAAATGAGAGGGCTGGAACAGAGACGAGACCGGAGAGCGCATGTCATGCCAAAATAAGCGATGTGCATGCGCTTCCACACAAAAACACGTGGTTCTATCATGATCCTGCCACAAGACTAAGAACAGCATGACCAAGAGATGCAGAATCAAGGCAGAATCATTACATGACCTGCACTTGTGTTTTTTTAAAGATGATAACAGACGTATACTTGTGCTACAACTTTTTGGCCTGTGCTACAAAACTTTAAACCTCTGTAGCACCGGTGCTATGTGCAAAAAATGTTAACGTACAACCCTGCCTCGGTATTGTTGTGCATTAATCATTATGCAATAATAACAGAGTGTAAATCATTATATTTATAAAAATTATTAAAATGATTGCAACTTATTGAGATATTAAAGCCCTACACCTACCCCTAACCTTACCCTAAACCTAAACTTTATGAATAAGCAATACAGACTTTACACCTTACGCCACTGGAGTCACTGTTTGAAATGGTGTCGTTCTTGCACTTTCTCTATTCCAATCACATATTGGTGGGTGGAGCTAGTGCAAATAGTCTCTGCCAACAAGGCGGGCTATTTGTACTCCGTGTAAATAAACACTCCATTATTTAAAATGCACAATGATAATTAAAAAAGTAATTCAACCCTCACCTCAAACAATATAGAAGACATAAATGGATAATGAATGGCATATATCAGATAACTGGTATTGGAATAAATGATCAGAAAAAGTGCAAAGTTCATATTAAAAAGTTTGTGACATTGCTTTACAGGAGACACATTAGAATAATTAGAGATGTTTTCCTCAAAACATTTAAGATGTCTTAAAGCTCATTGGTGTCTATGAGAAAAATATTTGATTAAATGATTACTTTTACATGATTTCATATAAAACAAATCACTCATATTAGTCTTTCAATTCAGTTTCCTTTAGCTATTCCAGCCCCTACAAAGCATGTAAGATTTCTTAAAGCGATTCAGAGTCACAATCGCAGACCTCACACACAGGAAACTGGGGTGTGGGAGAGGGCAGATGGCCATAAACAAAACACGCTCCATAGAGAAAGCCTTAAAACCTCCTGGGTACGTCCAGCATTACCTTCAGCGCTGTGCAACAGGAGTAAAGTGCACTCTGTTGTACTCTTTCAATAAGCGGAGGCAAGTGGGCTTGTAACTTATAGCAACCAAGAGCCAATGAGAGAGCAGAGGAGGCAGTGCAACATGGCAATGAGGTTCAACCGTGGAGCAGCAGCACCAGCAGCGGAATTGTCTTGAACAGCAAATTTGGTCACAAACTGTGCTCAGATTTTCCAGTCAGAAATGTACATATGAACACAAATGTTTTTTTTTTTTTAAGGTCCAGTTATATGGTCAATGTTATTCGCAGATCTATTGAAGTTTCAGCAGCTTTTCCAAGTAAGAGAATTTCTTGGGTCAACATCATTGTTGACCCGGGGCAACTTTTTAATCAACCAATCAGATTTGAGGGATAAGTTTACAGTTCCTGTGAAGTTTAAGCTTACAACCAGGGTTAGTTGCTTGTGCACCATTGTTGTTCCTATTATTTCTATCGTCTTTCATGGTTCTAGGGATAGGTTATGGTTAAGGTTTGGGATGGGTATAAGCTTTTTACCAAAAAAAACCGTATGCTGCTCCATGAACATTTCTCACATGGCAAAATCATTTTGAGCGTATATCAACAGCCTCATTTGTTTTCACTTTGCATTTCTTCTAAGGAAAGTTAAGAAAATGTCAGTTGTTTATTTACACTACTAGAAGCTTATCATAACAATACAAGTCATATACAATAACAAAACATAATCATAACAATACAAGTCACCAGCATATGAAGAGTTTATTAGCAAAAATTGATTCCAACAAACTTGATTTTTTTTAATATGATTGTAATATATGATTGTGTTAGTTAATTTTTTGTGTGTATTTTGTACGAGTTTGTATTACTTATTCAAAACAACCCAACTGCAGTTTGATTGACATTAATTGGAATGCAAAATAAAAACGATTTTTTTTACATTTTTAAAAACAAAAGTTATCTGTTTTGCAAATGAGCTTTTCATATGCTGTGTTTTATATGATGGAACCAAGCATGAGATGCTTGCTTGTCAACCAGGTTCATCAGAAAGACTAGGCTGGTTGACCATCTAGTATAGTAAACGTTGCTAGTAAACATCATATCTACACCAGTCCACAATCTACTGTATACTGGCACCAAACTACCAACCTACATAAAACAGCATGGTAGTGCTAGTCTGGGACCTCATGGAACATCTAAGGACATGTCAGGAATTACTCTATTATTTATTACATTTCAGGATTTTCAGAAAGTCAACTAGATGACATTTAAACATCATAATACATAACACATAAAAGCACAGATTTGACTATCAGACTGCAGTTGTACCTGCACATATCAGAAACTCTAATATGTTCAATAACACACATTTTATTCAAGACTAGATGAAATCTCAGCAATTTACGTACATGGTTCTAATTTATGTACTAGAACCACCATCACATGCAACACGAGAAAACCAAGAGTCAGATACAGTAAATGACAAGGGCAAGAGGTTCACCTTTACAACCCTACCAGCACCATTCATTATCCTCTGTGCATCCAAGCACACGCACGCAATCTAACTCACATGAGGAACGGAGGGATGTACCTGTAGGGGATCCAGTCAGACAAGTGTTTGGAGCTCATGTCTGTGTGTGTCGAGGGGCTTCAGAGCACAGGGGGAGGGCTGAGGTCGCGCCGTAGGACAGAAGATATGATGCCAGCGAGTCCATGAAGCCAAACCATCCCCTGCACATACACACACCTCTCCCTCCGCTGTCTAGAAACCCTCTGTCTCTTCCATTCACACACCCTCCTGCATGCAGTCCACAATGGATCTTCTTCACTCAGGCATCGCGAGCTCGGATTGGCAGCGGTTCCCTCACATGTGCGGTTTCAGTCGCGGACTATCTGATTCTCAGTTATTCTTTCTTTTGCTGTCACTATCCGTTTCTCTTCATTGTCTGTGGTTTGTTCATCCTCACGCGTTGCTCTGTGTACTGTGGGTCTCGCTGTCTCTCAGCTGTACCTCGTACAGACTGCCTGCCTCCTTCCCTCCCTCTCTCTCTCTCTCTTTTTCTCCCTCTTGCTCACCCCCTCTCTCTCTCTCTCTCCGTCATTATAACCTTACAGCCCCAAGAAGAGGACAACATATAAGAGTGAATCCCCTTTGTCTAGCTGCTTTGATGTTCGTTGCAACACTCCGCCGGTCCATCAATGCACGGGCACACACATACTCGGAATGCTCTGAAAAGCAGGAGGTTAAAATGTGTTTTCTGAGCCATGATTTATTCATCCCTTCATTGAGCTCCGGCCTCATTAACATGGGACAGAGCAGCTCAGTTGTAATTGTCTTTGATTTAACATGCCGAATCCAAACTCACCGCACCATTTTGTCTTTGCTGATTGGCTTTCCCTTGTTTTTGTTCGCTCCTCTTGATACTTCAGTCAGCTAAATGAGGAGGTGACTTCATGTACATATTTTAATATCAGAGTTATCTTGCACGTTTATTGTTTGGCACCGAGCTCAAAGGCGAATGAAATCAACATGCGTATTGTATTTTTAAGATGAAACATCATCATCAACAAGATGATATTCATACTTCAGTACAGATGCCGCAAAGGCAAACAATGACAATGAGCATTTTCCAAACGGCATTTATGCGCCCTTGAAGGGCCCTTCGAGAAGGGGATGCCATTTGTAGGGGCGTTCCAAACTAAAGTGTACACCTGAATGCCTTCACAAAGGGCCCTTTCACAAGTCCACGGTCACTTCAAGGAAGTGAGTTCCGTTTGTGATCACGTAATCTTGGAATTCATGTTCACGCGACGCATTTTGAAGCAAATATGGAGCGGGATTTTGACGTTACCTACAAATGTAAGCACAATCATTTAGTTTGTGTTTACACGATTTTTGTCAGATGATTTAAGATGGTTAAAATATAGTATAAGATCATTTAGTTTATAGGAAATGTTTAATAGCTACTTGTTCCTTTATCATATAGTTCCTTTTTAAATACCAGGTGGAGTGAAAGAACAAGGTGAAATAAGACATAATTAGACAAAATTCAACAATAAATATTAAATATATTGTTTATTTTCAACAACTGAGTGCTGGATTCAGAGTGCACGTGCGGCGTTGTCAAGGTAACATTTGGCCAGTCATTCCCTTTGTGAAGAAAGTTGCACGAGACGAGAGACAGTAATGCCCTTTACCCTTCAAACAGTTCACTTCAAGGGCTCAGCCCTTCGAAGGGAGTAGGGCATAGGGATGCTCACTTCTGTTTGGAAAATGCCCAATATGTAATTTTAAGCAAACATAATGCAGGGCTCCTTAAAACGAGGTAGAACTAACGTTTCCTGGTTTTGAATGATTTGTCCTTTCATATTTGCGTTAAGTGCACTCCCGTGAGCAGTCGTGTTTCTTGCAAATATCCTCAGTAGCCTGAAGCACATTCTGTTTTACTGTATTTCAGCTTCCTTATCTCTCCTCTGGACCGTCTCATCTTTCTTAGTGTCACACTTAGTCATGTTGATTTAGAGCATGGCTCATGCACACACTCTTCCGTGATCATAAATGCTCTCAGCGTTTTTATCCTCCGTGTATCTGTGCATGTGGGTGTGCTGTTTGTTGTTATCAATACTATAATATTAACCAAAGAGGACGTTTAGAAATGAACCTCAGATTAGAGAAAAAATGCTTGAATTTCCAACAAACATTGAGCAACTGAACAAGAAACATCCAAAATCCTGCAATTTAAAGATATGCAAAGACAGAGACGCTTGAAGAACGATGCAATCAGAGACACAGCAGGAAACCAGCAGTGCATCAATGTCCCAGGTAGGAAAAATAAAATGAACGGCAAACCCCAACAGTGTAAGTACCTTTACACTGACAGTGTATGGAAACTATGATGATAACAGTGCCACACACAAAACTAAAAAGAAGATATTTTGAAGGATGCTGGTAACCAAACAACATTGGCCCCCATTGACTTCAATTGTATAGACACAAAACCACTGAGATATTTCTCAAAATATCTTCTCTTGTGTTTCACAGACGAAAGTCATATACAAGATTTAAATGACATGAGGGTGAATAAATGATGATACAATTTTCATTTTTTGGCAAACTATTCTTTTACATGCTTAAAATGATTGACAGACGTTCTGTTGATTGTCAAAACAAAGAATCTTAACATCACCTGCAGCCACCGTTAAAATGAAAGTACACTTAAATAAATCTTTAAACTGCTTAATACACTGAGGATGACAAATATTCATCCTCATTTTAAGCTCCCCATGCTAAACAATACATTCAAGGAAAAAATATTTAAAGGGACATCTCACCCAAAAATGAAAATTCTGTCTCTCTAGTTGTTCCAAACCTGTTTAAATTTCTTTGTTTGGTTGAACACAGAGAAAGATATTTGGAAGAATGCTTGTCAACAAACAGTTCTTGGACCCCATGGACTACCATAGTAGGAAAAATGACAATGGTAGTCAAAAGTGCCCCGGAATATAGTTCGTCTTCACAACCACTTGCTTGTGGAGTACCACAGGGTTCAATTCTCGCTCCAGTTTTATTCTCTCTACTTTTGTTACCAAGGGGAGCTATATTTGAGAAACATGGAGTGTCTTTCCACCTATATGCGGATGATACTCAGCTGTATTTTCCCGTGCAGTATAGAAGTAAGGAATTCTTAGGACCTTTGTTGGATTGTCTAAATGAATTACAAACATGGTTAAAGCAGAATCTTTTGTTGTTAATCGAGAACAAAACAGAAATTATTCTATTTGGTTTAAAATCAAATGATGACTATGCCCCTCACTTTGGTCATCTCTCTTCCTATTTTATACCCTGTGCCAAAAATCTTGGTGTTCTTATTGATTGCAACTTGGGTTTGAGAAACAAATTAGTGCAGTGGTCAAATCAAGTTTCTTCCATTTACGGCGTTTATCTAAAATCAAACCTCTACTCTCTGTTAAACAGTTTGAACAGATCATTCACTTGTTTGTTCTAAGTCATTTAGACTACTGTAATTCATTTTATTATGGTATAAGTCAGTCCTCTATAATGCGTTTACAGATGTCCAAAATGCTGCTGCAAGGATGCTGACAGGCAGATGGAGGTTCGATCATATCTCGATCATGTTTATAAATCTTTGCATAATAAAGCCACATCATATCTCTCTGAGGCAATCTCTAATTATAAACCAAATAGGTCGCTAAGATCCAGCAATCTTGGTCTCCTCACCGTTCCGAACGAGTTTCCACTTCAAAGGTGATCGTGCCTTCGCTGCTGCTGGTCCTAGTCTATGGAATAAACTACCAGCTTCCATTAGAGCTGCGCCTTCTTTGCCTGTATTTAAATACCTGCTTAAAAAACAACTGTTGTCAATAGCTTTTATCAAGCCTTGTCAATGGTTTTGTCTATTGTGCTTTGTGGTTTTCTTTTTTCTTCTTTATACTTTTGTTTTGAGCTGTATTGTACAGCATTTTGGGTCAACTGGTAGTTGTGTGAAAGTGCTTTAGAAAGAAAGAAAGAAAGAAAGAAAGAAAGAAAGAAAGAAAGAAAGAAAGAAAGAAAGAAAGAAAGAAAGAAAGAAAGAAAGAAAGAAAGAAAGAAAGGGTGTTTGCTGTCCTAAATTCTTCAAAATATCTTCTTTTGTTCAATGGAACAAAAAAAGAAAGTAAATTTCCTACTATGGTAGTCAATGGGGTCCAAGAACTGTTATACGCATTCTTCTAAATACCTTTCACTGTGTTCATCAGAACAAAGAAATGTATACAGATTTGGAACAACTCGAATGTGAGTAAATGAAGAGAGAATTTATATTTTTGGATGAACTATCCCTTCAAATCATAAAACAATGTAGAACTGCAAAATCTGTGAAGTAGCTTAAAGTATTAAACATTATCACCAAACTATGATGTAAATTTGAGTAATGGTATGTCCCAAATGTAGCACTGCACCAACTCATTCAAACCTGTTGAAATAGCAATATAATAAACCACCAGCACCAATAAAAATGTATCTAATCTCCAACATTTAAGTTTTGCATATTCAAAGCAATAATTTTGGATTGGATCATAACAAAAAACATTTGTACATGACTCTCATAGGACACCCATGCTAGTCTTGCTTTCAGACAAAAGCAAAACACTTAGACATCCCATACGCATGCCTTAAATTGAAAGTGAGGATCACGGCGTCATCTGACCACCTTTAAACTAGTGGACAAAAAGATACTATCGCGTTCTGTTTGGTGACCAGAGCTGTTGGCAAGGACCAGTTCACCTTCCCTGCAGGGGGACCGAGGTCAACAATCGTCCTAGCAGCGGTCAAAAACAGCTAACGTGGCAGGATATTGCTGGATCATACGCTCCAGCAGAGGGAGAACAGGTGGAAAACAGCATGGCTGGTAAATATTTGATGGTGTAGTTCTTTGAAGTCACACTATACTAAGTTCATTGCCTGGGCAGATCCCTTAGTGAAACTAACGTCCACTGCGCTCACAATTATGTATCCAGCTGTGTCGGAGGGTACATGCCGCTAACCCGACTTGCTGATTCCCAAAATGAGTCTGTGACCACTGGCAGAAATGCTAAGTAGATATTGATTGTTTTTACTGATGTTATGCACTGTGGGGTTTCAGAGTTCTGACAGGGGGTCTCTGTGTAGCATGGCGCAGGCTAGCGTTGCCAAGGCCAGCGTGCGGGCAGCTGCAGAACCGGAGTATGAAGAGCTCTGTTAATAATGCAAAGAGTCCATCAGCCATGAGGACACGAGGTGCCAACGGTTTCTGATGAATGAACATAAATCTACACCGCTTTCTGTGTGACCGAGGATGTGTGTGTGCGTGTGTGTGTGTGTGTGAGCTATTCTATTATTCTGATCAAATGACACTGTCATTATAAGACAAGTGAGTATGTGCGTATCAGTGTATGTGTTGTGTAAGCACTTAGGGGTGGTTTCCCGGACAGGGATTATTTTAAAACAGGACTAGGCTTTAGTTAAATTATGAAATTTAAGTGATTTTAACAAACATCCCTTACTAAAAACATTACTTGTGTGCATTATGAGACAACACAAAGGCAATGATGTATTTTAAGATATGTCCGGGCAAGTTGTTTTCCGTTTGGACAGCACTTACATTTATTTTAGTCTAGGACTAGTCTAATCCCTGTCTGGGAAACTGCCCCTTAGTGTTCCGTTCAAATATCACATAGTACTTCTATTGTGAGAATGAGTGAGTGTGTATGAGTGTTCGTGCTCATTGGTCTGACGTGTTATTGTGAGACGTGTGTATCTGAGTGTGTGAGCGTGACAAGCTACTACTATAAATTCAAACAAAATATAAAATGATGATCATAACATGGGTCTTATTCCAGATAATATGGTCACTAAGGAGTAGGGCTGTGCAAAAATATCGATACATGTAACTATCACAATATTTTTTTTTTTGATAGTGTATCGATAGTGATACCTCTACTATCGATATATATTTTTTAAATCATGTCATATACATACGGCCAAAAGTAAGTGGAAGCGAGCATGGCGAAAAATATAAGAACACTTGGAGCTCTCCGAGCTGATGTGTGGGTGTGCTTTGGTTTTCAAAATAAGTCATGGAGTAATGAGTTATATAAAATAATGCTGTTTGTAGGCTTCGCAAGTCATGACACAAGTCACTTGGCTACTGCAGTGCATTAGACAAAAAGTTTATTAAGAAAAGTAACAATGACATTTATTGTGCTTTCACAGATGTGACACCAGCGCATTTACAGCACGGATGAACCAGAGGTTTTATACTGACCATGTTCATTGTTTTAACTGTAATGCAGCCAAGTGACTGTGATGTGAGCCACCTTATTCCCCTGTGCTACCCACTTGAGGGGCGCAATCCACAGTTTGAGAACCCAAACC
Source organism: Triplophysa rosa (assembly GCF_024868665.1). Lineage (NCBI taxonomy): Eukaryota > Metazoa > Chordata > Actinopteri > Cypriniformes > Nemacheilidae > Triplophysa > Triplophysa rosa. The sequence goes on along the minus strand of NC_079890.1, from coordinate 15,221,331 downwards.
TCTGATCTAAAGGTCCATGCATCGCACATCATGGCCACTCTGCAGAGGTAAGGGATGTTTTTACACTTATCCTTACAGAAAACCCCCGGTGGTGGACAGCATGTTCTATTTCTAGCTCTACTTTTTACAGTTTCTATTTAAAGTATTGCAATATATCGCAAATGTGTATCGTATTGAAATACATAGCAATATATTGTATCGTGACCCATCTATCGTGATATGTATCGTATCGGGAGGCACTTGCCAATACACAGCCCTACTAAGGAGAGAAAAAACATGGCGAGTTGAAGAGTCTTTTCATCTTTTTCTTGCTCTCCATCATCTTGAGTGCTGGTGATGTGACTTCTTCACACCAAGCTGCTGACGGCACAACCTTCTTGACGGCTTTGATTACATTATATATTCCTGCCTCTGCTCACTATCTATAACCAATCCTAGGATTTTCCACTTTAATTGGAGATTCATTGATGTTCCAGTTCCTCTAAGGCCGAGTTTTTGTAATGAGCTCGGGGACAAAGGGTCCCAAAATCACATAAAATCGGATGAAACCAATACAGGGAAAAATCGTGCCCTTCAAAGCTTTTTGTCTCTTTTTTTATGTCAATAAACAAAACTGGATCACAGAAGGACAACAGATTTCCAATCATTCAAAGCCATCAGTTGCAATCCAAAACAATCTGATGACCCCTTCATTTAACATTTGTTACGTTTATGAGGATAAATATTTACTGACATCTAATTGAGAATGCATTAGCTGAGATGGGCAGCTGGGCAGTTCGTAAAAGGAGGGTCCATGCAAACAGAAGAGTCTTTATTCCAAATGAAGGAGTAAATCTTTATGTGGCGAGGAAGGGAGAGAAGAGAATGAAGGCAAGAAAGAGGAAGTACAAGCGTGTGTATAAAAATGGCGCATTGATTCCCTGTGATGAAAATAACTCATGCCTGCACTAGCGCGAATCTAGAGTGACATTTAGACCTTATTCATAGATTACTTTTGAAAAAGAGATTGTGAAGTCAAAGGTGTAAGGGATGAGTTCTTTGGACAGGAGACTGGACATGTCTCCAGTGTTTCCCCTAGGTTTATGGCTTTGGGGGGGGGTCTGCGGTCTCTATTTTTTTGCGGCGGCGGTCCGGACAATACTTTTTTAATAAATAATGTTAAATCAATCAATCTAATGTTTTATCAGGCCATTTACTTTATATTCTATATAGCCTCAGTCTGTATGAAACATAGAAGGTCTGGTAACTGAGAAAATGTGTTGTAGGCTCTGGTGCTGAAGCGAAGTCCCAGTGGTCTATTTTAATATTTTAAAAAACTACTGAAAACAAAATGTAACAACTGAAATAAATATATCATGAGCAGGAGTACTTACAAAGTTACTAACAGCCTTTCCATGCCATTCATACTAGAGCTGATTCTAAATATTCTTTCCAATTAAAACATGATTCACAATGAAATACTCTTAACATGCTGATTATTTATGCTATTAATATCATAAATGCTATATGTAGATACAAGACGTTATGTTTTATAATCTGTCAAAAAACCTATATAGCAAACAGTAAACTGACTGACAGCTAAAAATACTTTATTACTGCTGCATTTTCGTTTACTTTACAGAAGTTTGCGTTACAGAAAAAGTGTCCATTTATTTACCTGCTCTTGATGTCTGCAGGTCTTTATATGCGACGCGTCTTTGGCGGGAGAAGCAGCGCTCATGGAGTGGAAAGGGTTCAAATGAAGCACGTTTGGCACTAAATAAAGATATTAGAGGATATAGCGGCAAAATATAATCAACATAAATGTCCCTGAGTGCACGTGATGTGTACATCTCAGTTATGCTGCTCAATTTAAACCACAGAACCACCATTATGTCTTGCGGTCCGGATGGAACGAAGGATAAGCTGGGTGAAAACCTGTCATCCGGTGGTAACTGGACTGTTGCTATTCAGCGGCAGGGCGCGCGTATTTTTTTTATCTGCTTTTCAGGTGGTTGACGTGACATATTTTCCCACACTTTCTGTCCGCAGGTGAAAGTGTGTTTACCAGTGTATGTGCGCGCAACCAGGGGCGGATTTAGTGGGGGCCCTAGTGGGGGATTTTTATTTGGGGGCCCTAGGCAAATCCATGTATGGGGGGCCCCAACTATGCACCATTTTACTTTACTGCAACCCTTATTTTTCTTCCTCCTCAAAGCACACAACTTTTCACCCCCAGTCAAAGTGACAGGGGAAAACTAAGCTTAATAAACACAGATACTGACTAATTAAAAAATATATAATAATGAATTCCCAAATGAAAAACATGGGATAAGTGTCTTAACAAAACACTTATATTAAAGTTAAAAAAAATTTGATGAAATGAAAACTAATAAGTTATATAAAGCATTAAATTTATTCAATCAAACAGAAAAGTTGAAAATTTTAATATAAGCCTTTTTTATAAGACTTTTTCGCCCATAAGTAACCAGTCTAACTAAATGAGCAAAGCTCATTCACACCCTACATTCTCTTGTAGTTCACTGAGCTTTGAACGATTCACTGATCTCTTACATTCTGTGTAAACGAATTGGTTCAAAGGAGTCATTTGTTTGCGAGTCGTTCTGATCGCAATGTGCGTTCATACTGGCGAACTCGCTGTGTACAGAATAACGCTGATTCAACGAGCCAACTAAACAGCTAAAAACATTAGAATGATGTACAGCAAGTTAATTTAGGAAATCTTTTCAAGAAATTCAAGAAAATGTAAATTGAACGTAAAACTCCTGAACAGCCATGAAACACAGCTAATACATCTCCTAATATAGCTCTTTTACTGAACACTTCAGCGTCTCACTGCTGGTAACGAAACAGCGCCTCCATTGTTTCATAACTGCAGTTACAAATGACAATCTGTTTAATAATGCACGCAGTGTTTTTTGTGAAGACACTCGACATATTTTTGACGAGAGTCTAAGGCGGCACGAAATTTGATTGAGGCGGCCACCTCCAATTTCTTTATGCAGGAAAAACCCTGATCTGGGATTACTATATACAAGTGTGCCCTCTCTCCGTCCTTTCATGCCCTTACAGAAAAGACACACGAAATTCACATGTGCAAAAAACACGTGTGATCACATGTGAAATGTGTGTTTTTGGAACATTTTGGTGTGAATTCCAACGTGAAACCCATGGGATAACATGTAAAAACCCATGGGATAACATATGCGACATGTCTCCACATGTGATCACATGTTCTTCACGTCACCACATGTTGCACATGTTATCCCATGGGTTTTTACATGTTATCCCATGGGTTTCACGTGGGAATTCACATGGAATTCACACCAAAATGTTCCAAAAACACACATTTCACATGTGATCACACGTGTTTTTTGCACATGTTAAACACATGTTGTATACATGTGATCACATGCGAAAAACATATGAAATTCATGTGTCTTTTCTGTAAGGGTTTAAATGTCACCAAATTTCTGTACTAGTGCATACAGTACGAATCGTTAGCATTGCACTGACGTTATTATATTATGTCTTTATGTGCCCATCGGTCTGCACAGCGGAGTCAAACAACCTTTCTACCTTTGAACTGGCCCTCTCCTACCAAGCGCACAGCGCTCTTTGTTTGACAGATGTTTTGGTCGTCAGTCATTATAACTGTGTTGTCATTGTTCAAGGAGAAATACTCACCGGCACATTATCATTGCTCGTGGCCGGGAGAGTGCTGTGTCTGGCGGGAGAGAGATGCGCTACTGCTGTAGGAGCAGCGGTGGAGTTTGTGTGGGGAAAAAGCAGAGACTTTGGCAACAATCTTTTGTAAATCGTCTTTTTTCCTCTCCGCTGGTGTAGCTGTGTTCTTTGTTGTTTTATTTCCCTGCGACTTTTACTTCGTTTTACAGCTAATGTACCACACAATGACACTCTCGCTGTGGGCAGTTCTACTAATTCCGCCGCTGCGTTAACTTACTCTAGCTGGTGTCGAACTCGTCTCGCGCATATACGCACATCTGCCTTCGTACAGATGTAATAACGTAAAACATTAACAGGGATATCCCGACTATTTTTATGATTACTTGGGGCTCTACGTGGCTGCTGACATGGCTTATTGGTTAAGTCCACCCCTTCCTTTTGGGGGCCCCTGGTAGCTCGGGGCCCCAGGCGATTGCCTACCTTTGCCTAATGGTAAGTCCGCCCCTGGCGCGCACGTATCTGTGTGTGTGTGTGTGTGTGTGTGTGCAAATACCATAATGCTATTTAGTTTGTTTAATAAGACAATAAGACAAATGTTTAATAAGTAATAAAGTATTTAATAATAATGTTTGTTTAATAAGACAATAAGACAAATACCATAATGCTATTTAGTTTGTTTAATACGAGAACAAGGTATAGACATGTTATATAGGAAAGGTAACCTTAGATCACAAGAGAAGTAATTTAACTCAACATAAAAAATTAAATTAACTTGACCTTCAAGGGGGGCGGGAGGTGCCGTTGGAGGGGCGGGGCGCCCCCCTAAGGTAATGGTAGGGGAACACTGGTCTCACTGTACTGTTCTTGCCATTATCTACCTTTACAATTTCTTCATATTTTGTCATCTGCTGAATTTTAACATGTTACATCACTAAAATCATTACTTCATAGTATTGACAATAATACTGTTCATATTTATAATATATGTTATTCCTTCATACACCCATTGTCGTGTATCTGGCTCTGTTCAAACATAATCTGTCCCCAAACTAAAGCGAACACCTCTGAAAAGTTCAAAGTAAAGCTTTGTTTTTCTTCAGTTCTGTAGCTTGCTCTTTTGCAGTACCCAAGAATCAGTGGGTTGTTAGATTGAATATTCACACAGTAGTCAGAGCACCTTCAGGCGGCTGAGCTTTGATCTATACAAGATGCAGATCAATGCACCGGCAACATAAGCCACCGGTGTCTACATTAGCTCTCTTAACCAGGCCAAGGCTTCATCCCAAATCACCTGCTCCCTCTTACAATTCGTTTAGTGGAACAGAGCTTCAGGTTAAAATACTCAGATTAGAAATGTGTTTCAGCTCTGTAGAGAGCTGTTACATGACTATTATACAAGAGATGGTCCTAAGGGAAGTGAATACGAATGATGACAATTGCGCTACGGCATTTAAAAGAAAAGCTTTTAAAATAACCATTTAAAAAATAGTTTAGTCAAAAATGAAATTCTGTGATAATGCACTCATGCCCATGTCGTTACAAATCTATATGTTAACATTGTCATATCTCATTTACAAGCGCAGATAATATCTGAAACATTTACATTAAAGCCGATACAATGTATCCTAATGGGATAATTTGAATATGAATGAGATTTATGAGCTGTTGTAGCAGGGTTGGTTTAGTAAGTTATTAGTAAATACTAATAAAAAGAAGTGCTATAACTGAAAAAAGAAAACTTATTATTTTACTGATCTTCAAACTATTTTTGTTTTTTGGTTGGAAATTTGATGAGTCTTCATAGTGTATAGTGACTATAGCGCTCAAGCTTCAAAAAGCACTGCACAGAAAAACAGAAAAGTCCACATGATGTGTGTCCTATATTTTAAGTCTTCTGGGGCTTTAGTTTGATTGCTAAAGACAGCAGGGCTGTGGAAATATTCAATTTTCACTATGCATTGTGGCAGAAAGAAATCTCACTGCTACAATATTATTGCAATATATTTTGAAATTATTTAGAAAAATACATAAATATCAATCAAATTCATCTTTAATTTTTTGATATTTTCTTTTTTGGTCAATCAATCACACTTAAAACACAGTGTGAGTGTAGGGAGGCGAAGAGTAAGAGCTTGTAACCAATGTTAAGGCAAAATTTAAAAATGGTTCTGAATTATTTATGAAATCATCATTTGTGTAATATTAGTAATCATGGTTCACATTGTGTTATTGTCAATACCAGTGTATCACGACAACCTAATAACAAACAGATTTAACTTTAAAAGTTCAATGTGGATATTTTAGCGGCATCTAGTGGTGAGGTTGCGAATTGCAACCAACGGCTCACTCCACCCCTCCCTTTCGAAGCACTACAGCGGCTTTCACAGGACAAAGATGTCGTCACGTTTCGCTTATTTGCTGAACGTATTTACGAAACGAGCAGTTTTGGGGGGAGAGGAAGAACCCAGATGCAGGCAGCGGTGAAGGGGTTAAATAAACAAGGATTTATTAATAAACAAATACAAAATAAAAAACCCACGATGGCGCAAGCAAGACACGACTGTACTAACAAAAACTGAAAATAAATACTTCCCACGATGGGGCATAAAAAGAAAACCAAAAACTAGACTTTACTATTAACAACATGACAAAACTAGCCAATGACAGGGAATGAACATACAGTACAGGTTTCCAAGGTAAGTAATCCAACAAGGTATCCAGGAAAGACAAAACTCTCACTTACTGTTGGCACAAAACGATTCAGCACAAGACAGAGGACACAAGGGCAATATATAGGGAGACTAACAGAGGATAATTAACAAGGGACAGTTGTAGGGGATGAAACACTGCTGGAGAGCTAAACGAGGAACGAGAGGGCGGGAACAGAGATGAGACCGGAGAGAGTATGCAAGGCCGAAAGGGTCAGAATGTCTCTCTCCACATATAAACAGGGGATCCTGCCATGATTCTGCCACAAGATCAATAAAGACATGACTAAGAGAGGCAAAACCATCACAAGTTTGTCCGTTTAGTGCTACTGTAGAAATAACATGGCGAATTCCATGCAAGGGGACCCGCGGTTTATGTAGAAAAAAAAAAGTTAATTCTAATGTAATAAAAACATCACGCTTCTTAATGTAAGGTCTTTATACACCTCTATAGACATAGTTATGTATATTAAACTGCATTCTTATGATGCCCCTTTTTGACGCTTGATACACATGACCACATGGTCATGTTTAATGTTCTCCTTTTCCATTTGCAGAAGAAAGTCATAGTGGTTTCCAACATCATGCGGTATATAAATAGTGAGAATTTTCATTCTGTGGGTAAACTATCTCTATAATAGCCTTTTCACACAGAGATCCTGGAAAATATACAGAAAATGTGTACTGGAATTTGTCCCGGGATCGTTAGATTTTGTTCATTCACACTGCCAGTGATTTTCTGGAATCTGTGTGTGCGTTCACACTAGGGCTGCAACGACGTCGTCGATTACGTTGACTACTAAAATACGTTGACGTGCGTGAAATGCGTCGACGCATCGTATTATTTACATTTATCTGCTGTAATAGCAGTTTCTGTTCCCGGGCGTGTGTAAGTTAATCAGCAGAACAATAGAAAGTATAATACACCTGACAAACGGTAGTGGAGTAAACATTATGATATGCTTTATAATGTAAGAAAATACCAGAACTTATTGTTTATTTGCAAAGTTTGCAAGGAGGATTAAGGATTAATAAAATAATCCAAAAAATATTTATTAGATTAATAAAAAATAATAATCGTTAGATTAGTAGACTAATCAAAAAATAATCGTTAGATTAGTCGACAATTAAAATAATCGTTAGTTGCAGCCCTAGTTCACACACATCCAGTGAAGATCCCGTAAAGATACTGCAATGTAATGTTATGTGCATTTTTTTTTTGTCATGAAAATAGGGTTGATGAAAAATATTTCCTTGTGTTTTATTTAGGTGGGTAAATAGCGCAATTTGTTATTATTACTGCCTTCCTTTATTTAGTGCCAAATAGGCCTACATAATCTCTCTTTTTCTGGTTATTATTCTGTAGCATATATTGTTGCCTTTTGCAAATGACAAAGACGTCAACTTTATAACAAACTTTTTATTTATATTTTTAATTGGTAAATGCAGAACAACGAAGAGGAATGAGGCACAAGAACGCAAGGTAGGCTATAGCCCAACACGATTAAGCTAAGTATAAGCTAAATATAAAATGTCATATGAAAACAAATAAAAGCAAATTGTTCAGGCTTGTTCGGTGCAAATTTACACAGCCTTAATCAAAAAATATAACGGAATGCTGCGAAGTAATAATTAGCCAGTATTTTTGCAACATAGCCTAACTGCAATTCAAAAGTATAATTTTTGAGTAATATGATGTACAAAAATGTGAGTTTAAAAATAAGTTTATCGTTTTTTTTAAACAAAGGTTGAGAGAAGTTTTTTAGCATTTAGATTTTGTAACCATTTCGGAATAAGCTCAGGCAGATCGAATGAAAAACCCGTTAATAAAGCATATTGCACATAATGCTATAAAAACCCTAAATAAACAGTTAGGTCGGTATATGATCATCATGTTTATATTGTTTACAATGTTTTTGTTGAGAAAAACAAGCACATAAATGTTCGGGTGAAAGTTTGGATTTAGTCTGGTAACAGTGTCTGCACAGAAACTCGTGGGCCTCTCCGCAGCGCAAGCACGAGCACGGCAGGTGCACACAGCTGTGTTTTAAAGGTTGGTAAGCGATCAAGTTTATTGAAACACTGTGTATTTTTGTGTTAAAGGTGTCATGAACTGGCCTTTTTTATTGTTTTATACTATTGTATGAGGTCTACTTATGACATTTGCATGGTTTTTACATTAAAAAACATCTTAAAATCAATAAGTAATAGGCTATTTTCTACCTGAGACAAACTCTCGGTTTTAAAGAAACAATACGGCATTTTTAGGAGGATCTATTGACAGAAATGCAATATAATATACAAAACTATTTCTTCAGAGGTGTATAAAGACCTTACATAATGAACTGTTATGTTTCTAATACCTTAGAATAAGCTGTTTATATCTACATACAGAGCGGGCCTACATACATTGAATTCGCCGCCATGTTTTGTACAGCAGCCCTAAACGGACAAACAACTCAACAACGCGCGTTTTATCTTTCTCTCCGCTGCGGTATCGTGATGATCCGTACGGATCGTGCTCTCCGGTGTGGAACGCATGTGACCCGCGGATTAACTGAAAGTTTATTCATCATTGAGTAAAAGAATAAAACGCACTCTCGCTCACTCTCCAGTTTCAGCTCCAACGTGCTCTCTCTCGCTCTCTCTCTCAAGCATCTGGACGAGTACAATATTAAATCGGTTCCATATAAACAATGACGCTCAAAACTGCTCCGTCACACAGCTAATATTACAACAACAACATATCTTGATATGTTAGTATGTTACTCACATACTGATCCGAATCAAAGCAACCTCCTCGGGGATGAAGTAAAAGTCACTATTTTAAAATTTACTTGAGTAATTTTTTCATTGCATACTTTTTTACTTTTACTCAAGTAGCTAGTTACTTAGTTACTTTGTATCTGATTATATAGGCCTACTACATAAAATTAATATTAACGCCAATATTTTAATATTACATTTTAATCAATAATTTTAATTATCATAAGCAGATATCTTTGCAATATACTAGAGCAGTGGTTCCCAAACTTTTTACAATGGCGTACCCCCCAGGGATTTAACATCATTCTGCATACCCCCTTTCTTACAGTCACAATTGTGGTCTCAAACATTTTTTTATTTGCATTTTAAATGCATGTAATTTTCTTTTATCAAACAATAAATGATATATGACTCATATATAAATAATAGAAATAATAATAAAAGAATTACATTCTCCACAATAGCCACTCTGTAACTCACCATGTAGGATGCTTCCAGTCCTTTCTTATTAAGGTTTTCTGACGCTGTTATAAGGGCGTTACTACTCCCGAGTTGTCTTAACTGTCTTTCGAAAAACTCTTGCGGTTTATTTTTCAAAGTCGCATGCTTTGTTTCTAAATGCCTGCGCAAAAACGCTGGCTTCATGCAGTTATGAGAGAGTACTTTTGCACATATAACGCACTGTGGTTTGGGATTTTCGTCACTGCCAATGTAAGTAAATTCATATGAAATGTATTTCTCATCGTCTTTCTGTGAACTGCTGAACCTCAGTTGACGCTGTAGTCTCCGATGCATCTGTGTCGGTGTCAACCGGAGCGGGTGGTTGATTTACACCTGCAGCCGAAGTGCTGTTGGAGGGACCCGGGGTGTGGTCAGAGGACTGTGGATCATCCGAGCTGCTGGGAGTCGATTTTCTTTCTGTGGCTACGGGCCTAAATCTTTGCAACCACTTATCCATTTTAATTTAACAAGCAGTTGTTGCTTCGTTCCAAGCCGCGTGCAGTCGAATTACATGCGTTACGTAAAGACGTGCGCTTACGCATGAGTGGACGCATATTTTTTGATTGGATGTCATGAATTTGACCTTTTATGGCACTACGTGACTACTATTTTGCTTTGTGTACACTAGAGGGAGCACGTCTTTATATTTAGCTTGTGAGAAAAACATGCCTGGTTGATTGCAAGGTGCGTTATAATTAAACAAGTAAGTAAACAGTAGATTTCAGGATTTTGTTCACGTACCCCCTCCGTCACTTGGCGTACCCCAGTTTGGGAATCACTGTACTAGAGAGACAAACAAAGAATAGACAAACACAGAAGAGACAAGCATTTCTGTAAATTTCATCTAGTCCTGATGTCAATGTAGTTTACATAACTTATTTAGAATAATAGACCATGTAAAACTAAATCATTAACTAAACTCAGAGCATTTCCTAAGATGATCTAGAACATCTGCAGTGCTCTTAAATGAAATACACATTTTTGAACAAAGCTCATGTTTTCTCGTGTTGTGTCACGTGTGTGTTGCGAAACGCTCTTACTTGTAAACAAACAGTAAACAGTGAACCACACGCCCATCAACAAGTTTTCTTCCTTCAGTTCTTCAAATGTATATTTATGCAAGCCCACGTCTCTGTGTCTGACAGGTAATGCGCATGTTGCGGTGTCTGACGAACAGGTCGCGCGGGTGCACGCATATGGAGGGCATTTATCATTGCTGGCAAACAATATGAAACATTTGCAGTTTTGATTGTATAGATATAGATTAATATCCACTTCATCCAACGCTCTTTGTGTTCTGCGTGTTCTTAAGTTTCGCGCTACGAGGAGTGAGTAATCCTGCTTCAGATGATTCAGATCGTGCTGCGAACTGAACAAATCATTTGAACAATGGGCAAAACAATTTGAATAGGCTAATGAATCAGTTCAATTAATGCTTTCAAAAGAATCGACTCAAAAGAATCGATCACGGGAATGCCCGTAAAAAGAGACGACAACCTTGAAATAAACAACGCATTTTAAAAAGCATAATTTTAAAATGAAGGAACGAAGGAACGTCACGCAATGTAAGTTATGTAACGAAGTAAAAGTACAGATTTTCTATTAGAAATTTACTCAAGTAAGAGTAAAAGTACACACTTTTAATTTGACTTAAAAAGTACATATTTTCCAAAATGTTACTCAAGTAAATGTAACGAAGTAAATGTAGCGCGTTACTACCCACCTCTGGTCATAGCTCTTTCTACAGTCTTTCTAATGCCCGCAAAATCTCTTCCCTGTGTCAACATGAGAACGACATCTTTTTGTACTGTGGTGGCCACCGTCGTGTTTGGACTGAGCGATTCGTTGCAAATCTATAATACAATGCTAGTGGCCGGTGTTAATTAAGAACTGCGCCTTTAATGGGCGTGCCACATTGAAGACTAGGAAGTAAACGCCCACTGCTATGCAGAGCATGTGAGCGAAGCGGAGCGGTATGTCGCTCCACTCAATATTTCGCTCAATGACTCTGTGCTTCGCTCAGTCGCTCACGTACCAAGCAAACGCTCCGCTCACATTACGCTCACGCTCACCGGTAATCCAAATCCCGCTCAGATCCCGCTCTGACATAAAATGTGTCTAGTAAGCCTAATTGTTTTCAGTTTATAATAAACTTCTTGAATAAATGTCTCAGTTTAAGTAGTAGGCTGAAAAAGAGCAGTTATGTTTCAGTCCGACATTCTGTGACATTACAGACAATATTTTTAGTCATTTTTTATTTAAAGAGTGCCTAAAATAACTGTATAGTAACTGATAAAGTATATTTGAGTTTCGTTACTTTATTTCCGTGAACATAGCTCCCAGTGTGCAACATTCAAAATAAACGCACAAAAGATGAAATGCACTATGAACACCTTTATTATTGCTAGGGTTAATAAAAGAAACAGGCTCTAAAGAAAAATAGACCAAAACAAGGGGAAATGCGGTCTTAAAACGTCAAACCTCAATCGTTACAGCATTTTAGAATGTACTTGGACAAAAGTAGCTGCGTCTTCCAAGGCTGCATGCGTCCTCTGGAGATCACATTTGTCGGCCTCGGCCGCATATGACATTGAGGTTTATTCAGGTTTTATTTCAGAAAAGCAGCTGTTACATTGGGTAAGTGACACAATGTCTTTTAAGAGAATTAAATATAAATGTTATAATGTTTTTTTAACTGAAATGAGCCTGTATCAAACCTCTTGTCGCCCGCGCACCTCCGCAAATGGACGAGGTGTTTGTAGTTGACGCGCAGGCCGTTGTGCTATTATTCAGGCTTCAGGCTCATGTGGTGTACATGGGACAATAATCCAGCAGCAAAAAAGTAAATCACCAAGAAGGCTGAGCTAGCGACTCGGAGCGTATTGAGCGATCGGAATTTTCAGAAAGGCGCTCTCCGCTCCACGAGAAATATTAACGCTCCGCTTTGCTCACATGCTCTGCTGCTATGATTGGATAGCAGTTTGTGTAGTAAGCTTAGTTGGAGCCTTGTAATTTCAGTAACAAGGGCGTGTTCACTTGAATACGATTACCTCTTCTATGGCAAAAACTCGGGTTAAAATTGATGTCTTAATTCATGACACCTTTAAAAGTTTTGATAAAAGTAATTTCAAGTTTAAACTGCGTTTATTAGCAGACAATACTATTCTCGCATCTGACCTTAAGTTTGGTGATTAGGACTATTGCATTCATCCATGATTTAGCTAAAGACAAATAGAAGCCTATTATTTAGTTTTCGATTTACTAACGAACAAAAATTACTCGCTTAACTATATTTGTTTTTATAGCCTTTACGCCGTTGTTTCTGCCTTTTGTTCACACAGGGCGCTTTCCGGGACTGATCCCATTAATGTTACTAGGCCCCTTTCTGGAATCACTTTATGGATCAATCCGGGAAGCGTTTGCGTTCACACAGAAGGCACTCTGGCAATTTTCTGGGATCAGCGGTCTGTGTGAATGGGGTTTAAGAGAGCTCTAACATTTATTACCACATGCTCGCTCTTCCTCTCTGATCTCTCTGTATTGCACAGTTCCCTATGGGCAAACTTGATTTTGATTTGTGTCCAGTTATGCGCACAGACTCACATTTAAGCATAGCGCGACGCTTTCATTTAAAGCAACTTATAAAGTCTTAACAGTCGTTTAGAGAAATAAAAGCTTGAAGAGGGACAGACAAAATATAGGAGAGTTTTTAATAAGAATTTGAGAATTTAATCACATCGGATTAAAGGTGAAGAATGAATGGGAAATATTGCGTGCCCTTTTGTGAGAGAACCAGTAGATCAGAACCAGTAGAGAGAACCAGTTAATCAGAGCTCATGCTCTGATTAACGCAGTGTTTTGGATCGGATGTAAACGTGTACAATCAGAGCGAGTGGAGGTATGAATTTTACCTGATTGGTTTTTAAATGTTATTTGTTAATTTGCGCCAATCACAAAGACAATTTAACCGATTTGAGTCAATGACAACATTAAAAATTACGTCGACGAGAGTCGATTCCTGTCTTGGAGTCGATTCTGACTTTAGGGACATTAAGAGTTGAGGAATCGACTCTTTTGGAGTCGACTCCCCATCCCTACCTGTGGGTTTATGATGGGAGAATTCGCGAGTTTCAGTCAGAGAGAGCGTGCACTGAACAAAACCCTTCCGTTTCAGCAATAACGTTAACTAGCTGAAGTTGAAATTATAACAGATACAGGGTTTTTCCTGGCTCAAAATGAGGTGGAGGTGGTGCCATCCTGATCTTGTACACACACGCGTAGGCCTACCGTACCTTTAAGTGGCTTAACCAAAGTGACTTTGAGTTTGACATATTAAAAGTTCTAATAAAATTAGATAAAAATGACAATTATTAAGTTATATAAAACATTACTTTTATTCAACCAAACAGACATGTTTTTTTTAATCAAATAAAGTTTTTTTATCATTTCAACTAACTTTTCAGCCCACAATAACCAACTGAATTAACCAGTCTTTCTAAATGAGCAAAGCTCATTCACATCTTGCATTCTCTGTGGTTCACTTTAAATGATTCAAGGATCTCTTATATTCGCTAGTGACTGATAAGTTCAATAGTTTAAATGAATCGGTTCAAATGAGTCATTCGTGTGTGAGTCGTTCTGAACGCAATGTGCGTTCATACTGGCGAACTCGCTGTGTACAGTATACGCTGATTCAACAATCCAAACTGCACAGCTAAAGACATTACAATGATGTACGTCATGTTAATTTAATAAATTTAAAGAAATTAAACGTACTTGGATGAAAAACAAACAGCCGTGAAACACAGGCTGGCTCTTGTTCTGCAACTCTTTTTAGCGCCTCAGTGTGCTGATAACGAAACAGCGCCTCCACTGTGGCATAATGTCGCAACTGCAGTTACAAATGACAGTCTGTTAAATGCACGCAGCATTTCTTGTGAAGACTCGCAACATAATTTTGGCGAGAGCCTGAAGCGGCACGTCATTTGACGGAGGCGGCCGCCTCCAATTTCTCTATGCAGGAAAAACCCTGAGATAACGTTAACGTTACTTCCAAATAACACGGTAATAAAAGAGTGCCATGAACATCAAATTATTACTCTGTTTTGCCTCACCTAAGGTTGAGTAATGAACGGGAGCAGGAAATTGTCCGCCACATCTCCCACACATTTCCATGTTAGTATAACGTTAGTGACACTTAAGTACAAAACGTCTACATTAACAGACAACGTTGAAACGAATTCATATTCATTATCAACTGATTTCGTAAGTAGTTTACTTACCTTCAAAAACGTATTCACGAGTGACTGGTGCATCTATCTTGATCCACGGAACGTTAACTTGAAGAGCGCGGTCTGGTGGTGACTGGAGGTTTGTGTTTAATGCGCATTGCGCTGGCCTGTGTGTGTAACCTATAAATTGTACATTCGTCAAAACTAAAATTGCTTAGTTGAACTGTTAATTAAAAATATTTATATTTAACAATGTTTTAAACTACTATCACTTTAAAAATGAAGCTATTTTAAGCTGAACTGAAAGACAAATTATTAATTGGATGAAGAACTGCTTGAAAACCTTTTTTTCAGTGTACTAACGCGCAGTTTAGCTCTTAAAGTGAAGGTAGGATATGGCGTTTATTCAGACCCAAATCTCTCGCGCATGATCATTTAACCACTCTAATATGCTATTCTGTGAATGGTTATGGTGGCATAACTAAGGTGAAATTGGCTGTAACAAAAAACATAAACCTTAAAAGTTAAAGGCGGGGTGTCCGATTTCCGAATTACGCTTGTTTAGACAAAGTACCAAAACAACCTTGTAGCCAATCAGCAGTAAGGTGCACAGTGCACAGGACGGACATTAGTCGAGCCGAGCGCTGACGAAAGCGAAATATGGGGGTAGGGGTGTGTTTGTTTTGGAGATTTGAACATCAACAACGGCTAAGAGAAATCGGACACCCCGCTTTTAAGTATAAACAAGTATTTTAAGTAACAAAAAATAATGCATCACATTATGCATTACACAGTTAAAGTTTGAAAGTATTTTCTCATTATATCCAACAAGTAGCCCTCTGGAAGCGAAGGCTATCTGAAGATAGCCTTACAAAAAGGTTGGAGACCCCTGGTATACTGGGTATCTTAATTTAGCATATCTTAAGTTTTAAAGAGTTTATTGGAAAAAACATAACATATGCAAAGAGTCAATATTCACAGTGTTGGTCCTTGTTTCTCACAACCTCTGTAATTCGCTCTGGCATGCTGGATATTAGCTTCTGGGCCAAATCCTGACTGATGGCGAACGTTTCTTGCCTTATTAGTGCAAACAGAGTTGATCACAATTTGTGGGCTTCTGCTCATCCACTCAATTTTTGAGGATTCACCACAGGTTCTCTGTATGGGATTGACATCTGGGGAGTTGCTTTTAGTCTATAATAATAATAATAATCTATTAACAATGTGAATGAACACCACAACAGCTTAAGCAGAAATGTTGCAAAACACAGCATTTATATCACTGCCAATACTTTTGGCCACAACTGTACACTCCTATTGAAATGGACAAACTTGAACTAGCAACGTAAACAAATTCACAAATACACACACTTTGGTGCAGGCGAGTGGAACAGACACACAATGGATGGTTGTAACCTCAGGCTTAGTGACGGTGCACTAGCACTGTCACGAACTGTGGCAGGAGAAGAACCCAAGCGCAGGCAACGGCAGTGAAGGGGTTAACAAAACACTTTATTTAACAAAACAAAGGAACAAAACAAAACACCCACGAGGGGGAAAAGGCGGACACTGTAACAAAACAAGAACACTAACAAAAACTTCCCACGATGGGGCAAAACTAGAAAATAACAAAACAGACTTACGACACAACGTCACAAAACAAGGCACGGAACAGGAACCAAGGTACACAGGAACATGAGCACAAACGCAATGCATACACAACATAGTACACGCAATACAAGAGCACAGGACAAAGAAACAAGAGGGTATATATAGGGAAGACAAAGAGGGATAACGACATGGGGCAGGTGTGGGACATTAAACACTCAGGGAAAGATAACGAGGAAACGAGAGGAATGGGGCCAATGACAAGACACTGGAGAGAACGTATATTATTGTCAAACGGACAATATGTTTCTCTCCACACATAACCAAAGACTTGGCTCTAACTTGCCATGGCTCTGCTACAGGACCAAGAAAAACATGACTAAGGAAGCAGAGCCATGACAAGCACTTGCCCTAGATCTGCAACAGAACTTACATAACATATGAAGGCAGAGTTTATGCTTTAAATCAAGTGTATGCTATGTACATTCATTTTCGTTTTTCATTCACTTTCCTCTCTTTTAATAGTCTACAGAACCCTCCGCATTTTAAGTGAAAGTTAATTTCCATTTCATCAAAGCAGCAGCGCAGCATACCGGCAGCTGCGACACTCGTGTTGAGCAGAGGTGAGTGAACCAGAGGGCACAAGGTGATTCTTGTCTCCCCTGCAACACTCCTCTCCACACTTTTAAACATTACACTCTCACTGGCAGTCCACAAACCCCCAGCTTCTCTCTGCCTTCACTCTGAAATATGTGCATGCATTAACAATGATGCGGAGTTGAAAATGTCAGCACGGTCAGCCCACTGGTGCAGTAGACCTGAAGAGATCCCATCTGTCAGTCTGACAACTGCAGCTACAATTGAATAAGCGGAGTGGATCTAACCCATGTAGATATCTAATATCTGAAAAGACATGTAAAAACACGTTTTATATTCAGCAGGGTAAATTCACGTTGATTGGGATATTCTTATTTTAAACCTGAATTCCCAGAATTCCTAAAACAACAAAAGGGATACTCCACCCAAAAATGAAAATTCTGTCATCATTTACTCACCCTCATGTTGTTCCAAATCTGTATAAATTTCTTTATTCCAATGAACACAGAGAAAGATATTTGGAAGAATGCTTCTAACCAAACAGTTCTTGGCAACATTGACTACCATTGCAGTTTTTCCTACTATGGTAGTCAAAGACGTCCAGAAATGTCAGTTTCTGGAACATCCAAATTTGTGTTCACCAGAACAAAGAGATTTATACAGATTGAGCTTGAGGGGGGGGGTGGGGGAGTAATTAATTTTTGGGTAAACTATCCCTTTAAACCTCACATATATACATATGTCTCTAACAAATGCCAAATAATTTACACTACATCTTTCAAGTGACCCAATTCTGATTATTTCCTTTCAAGATCAGACATGACCCACGAACGTGTAGTCGGGATAAAAGAACATGGATTACAATATTGTCGGATTGCTCCGAATCTTTTCTTTGGACTGTTTTGCCAAGGTTTAGAACAGGTTGTGCCAGAACAAGTTGTGTTTAGCAGTGGTTCTAATACAAGAAATTGGTTAAATGGGTGACTTGTCAGATTTTAAGAGAGGACAAATCGTGGGAGCCCATTGAACAATAGCATCTGCAACCTGATTGGTGATTCAAAACCAACAGTCAATTATGAGAAGAGTAAGAACCAGGTTTCCTGCTTCAATCTCTCTGAAGCAACTAGAAGACCTAGTTGTTCTATTAGTTCTATCAGTTCTGAATATTGTGAGAAGGTTTGAAGCTGTACTAAAGGCAAATGGTTGTCCAATAACTCATTCATAATATTTAAAAGTAGATATCGCCTATTTCCTCTGTGTTCAAATTTTGTCCAACACCTGTAAATAAAATATTATTTTATACAAATCTTCATATATGGCCATACACTATATCAGATTTCTGTATGGGAAGTATGCCATACTGTATATACAAGGATTGTTCTAAAAGACTTGGGAATTTGGGAATTGCATTGTTGACTATCAGCCTTCAAGATCCACATGGTTGTGTGTGAAAACGTCCACAAAAAAAAAAACTTTCAACTTGAATCTACCTTAGGGATATCATCTGCGATACAGCTGCAAAAATGCAGAGTTTTCAGAAATGGCACTGCAAAAACTCAGCCTCATTTTTTTATTGCCAGTCTAACACACAAAGAAGTAAGTAAGAAGTCAAGTTACTGCAGTAAGAAGTCAAGTTATTTAACACAATAAACCTCATATTGTCACGAATCCAGTCCGTGGCCTTCCGTCCGATTGCCACCAGAGGTCGCCCTGTCATTATATTGACTCTCACACCACACAGACTGTTACACATCACCCTGGACTACATTTCCCTGGTGCCAACTGAGCAGGCAGACAGTTCATAAGCAAGCTCACTGACTGAAACTAGACAGGCAGACAGTTCAAAATTTGACTCCTTGACTGGAACTGGACAGGAAAGCAGTTCATATTAGCCTCCATGGCTGATTCAGAATGGGACGGGAGTTCGGAGATGGCCTCATCGGCCCGGTTCAGAGCAAGGCAACAGTTCACAAACGAAGGGGAAACACGAACTGGGATCGTGACACATATAGACTCGCTTTTAAGTGTGATATGTTGAGGTGACAACTATAGACCTAAATAACTCCTGTGATTGTAGAACTCAGATTAAGACAATCCAATGTAAGAACACATCTTTACATTTACATTACATTCATATATTTGCTTTCTTACATTGCATTGTATTATACATTTGTTCCTGAGTATGTGCAATCCCTGGGATCGAACCCATGACCTTGGCGTTGCTAGTGCCATGCTCTAACCACTGAGCTACAGGAAAGCTGTAACCTATATGATTCTGCACTTTCCTTACCTCGCTGAACCTAATTTTATTTCATTTGTTTGAGTTACAAGTCCAAAGAAGAGCCACTCCAAGGTGCAGCTAATTTTAGTTACCATGGTAACATCTATGGGGCATGGTTGTCAAGGTAATGTAGTAAACAAAGAACAAAAAAACATATACAGTTATCCTAGACATAAACAATGTAAGACCAAATATAATGAAATTTACATTTTCAATATGGGTCAGACTCTTTTAATGTAACGTCAAGTGTAATGGTCATGATTTGTAGGTAGCTATTACATTCATTTCCATTGTCATTGCAGTATGAAATAGATAAGTGTATCTAGCCATTAAATATCCATAACAGAGGCTGTTTTTCTTCCTGAACACCAACTCATTTCACCTTTCCCATCGCCACATTGTTTATTCATTATCACACACTTTTTAATAAATGTCTTATTTAGCTACCTTGATTTTATCCAGTGTATCTCCTTCCAGGGGCTATTGTGAAACTATTTCTAGCATAAACTGTTACAGCCTCACTCCAGAACAGCCAGGGTATTCATATAAAAATACAAATACCAGCAACTACCAGACCCAGCAAATAGTCCAGCTGGCACGTCACCTGACATTTACAGCTTTCTGTCAGTTCTACTTGCTCTTCAGGAGATTTGCGAGAACATTAGGCTTAAGAGGAGAGTTAGAGGATAAAATATGATTAGCCTGGTATGAAAACAATGGAAGTGTAGAAATGTCCTCATTAATATATGTGTGTGTCTGTGTTATACAGTCTTGCCAACTGCTACTAATGAGATGACGTCTTTGTTACGTCTAGGTGCCTCATCTGACACTAGCACGGCCACGCCGTAGCGCACAGCCATGGCAACAAGCCACTAATTACTGCAATAGAAAAAGACACCCTTAATGGAGCACATCATGTGCAGCCATCGGCTCTCTGCTTTTGTAGCCGTATTCACATGCTGAGATGAGCTATATGAAAGGACATGCCTTATCACATCACTGCAGCACAGCAGATCACATAGAAATGCAGAGCAAGAAGAGTCTGCTAATAATGCAAAATAATGTGTGTATCTCCATGACGCGTTAAATTTTAAAATGTAAATAGTGATAAATAAATGCATGTGTTTATTTTATTTCTTTTTTTAAAGCATCTATAAGGTATTCTTTAACAAGCCACAGTATATAGTTGGCTGCGTAATGACATCTAGTGGCAAGATATAAAAATACGCACACAATAATAACATTATTTATAATAATAACAACATGTTACCTCATACAATAAGCAACCATCTTTTGTCTGATTTATTACAATTTGTATTACCATAGTTAAAGTACATCATGGTTAAACTGTAGTTACTATAATGAAACTATGGTAAATTTGTGGTTCCTGTGCTGTACTGAAAATATTATAGTTAAACTATGCTTACTATAGTAAAAAATATGGTTAATTTTCATAAAGGCTTTCATTGAGATATCAGAAGATCACAGGTAAACACATTCACATTTCTGAAAATATGCACACAGGAATTGATATGAGGAATTTTAATTTCAAGT
Source organism: Triplophysa rosa (assembly GCF_024868665.1). Lineage (NCBI taxonomy): Eukaryota > Metazoa > Chordata > Actinopteri > Cypriniformes > Nemacheilidae > Triplophysa > Triplophysa rosa. Next base: position 15,200,398 of record NC_079890.1, on the reverse strand, counting down.
ATCTGATCTGAATTCTTTTAGATTCCGAATTGGAATTGATTTCCGATTCCCAACCCTATTTAGGTCTGGCCTTTACGCAGAAGAGTCAAGTTCTTCCACACTAGACTAAATCAGTAATTTCTTTTTAAATCTTGCTTTGTGCACAGGGGCATTGTCATGTTGGAAAAGAAAAGTGCCCTAACCAAACAATTGCTATTAAATCGGAAGCACAGAATTCTCTTAATGATGTTTAATTAACAAAGTTCTGGAGGAGCAGGTGCAGATGGCTGGTTCGCTATCAGCAATCTCAGCTTCTACCCCATCAGCTCAAGAGAGAACTGGAAAAGCTGTCTTGCCTGCATTCTCTCTACAGTCTTCAAGCATCCCTCCACCACCCCGGCTCCTCACCACGAACCTGTTTCCTCCCGCAGGTAAACGAGGGGAGCGCTCTGGGTTTGGGCTAACACTGGACTCAGAGCCCACTCCCCGGACAAGGGGGGAGTACTCAGAGTTCGGCAGAAACTCGCCACATATGCATACCCTTCGACCTGCATTATTATTATGCACTTATCTGCATAGGCGAACTCATGAAATGTAACTATATGCTGAGGCCTTAAGATTTGTGCTCACAGAAATGACTAAAATGGTCAAACCTATTTATTAGAACCCAACACTTTTGTCCATGCAGTGCACATCTGACATGAGGGTGAGTAAGTGAATGAATTCAAGTAAATTTTCATATTTGGGTAAACTATTCCTTTACAGTACATCACTTATTCATGTCCATGTGTTAATATCATGTATCCACAAGATGGAGCACTAGACTTACAAGGTAAAAAGCTTTGAAATTTTTCTCGATCTCCACTGTGTGGCAAACGTATTATATCTGACGCCCGTTCTTCCATCACATTCTGATATACAGATGTACATTACAATACCATAAAATATAACATTAACTACTGTGTTAAAAATGCAGAAGAGGGATGACAAATGACAAATGAAAATATTCCTTCCACAATGCCATAACTACACACCATTATGTCCGCCTAATCTCAATAGAAAGAGATGATGATGGTTTAAAGATCATATTTTTTCATCAGCAGGCCTACTGACCCACTTGCATACAACCAACAGCTTAACTCAATCAGCATGCACTCATCACTCCTCCATGCCTTGGCACGTATGCAGACAGGAAGCCTTCTTTCACCATACAGCACCTGTGTATCTCCTTCATTTATATTCATGGGGATGTGTGTCCGTCTATAAGCTGCTCTCTCTGCACCTAATACAGAATGTATAAATAGGCAGCATAAAACATTGTCATAAACGCTTTCCATTTCCTGTGGACATGCACAAGATCTGTTTTTTGTTGCAATATACAGTATAGTAAATATAATCTCTGCATCTATAAACAAGGTCTATAAGGCCCAGCGTTTCAAATAGATGTGAACAATGTCTTTTAATACAGAACAAAAAAGCTTTGCAAACTGCATTATAAAATGCATGTCTACGTATATTATAATAAATGGATTATTAAATCAAATGGAAAGTTAGTATACACGTTATTGCACTGACTAATCTTACCAAGGGATATTAAAGGAAAGGTTCACCAAAATATAATTTATATAATAAATAATTACCGACGTGCTCACATTTGTTGGTACCCTTACAGCTCATTGAAATAATGCTTCATTCCGCCTGAAGAGTGATGAAATTAAAAGCTATTGTATCATGTATACTTGCATGCCTTTGGTATGCCATAGAATAAAGCAAAGAAGCTGTGGAAAGAGATGAATTATTGCTTATTCTACAAAGATATTCTAAAATGGCCTGGACACATTTGTTGGTACCCCTTAGAAAAGATAATACATAACTGGATTATAGTGATATTTCAAACGAATTAGTTTCTTTAATTAGTATCACACATGTATCCAATCTTGTAATCAGTCATTCAGCCTATTGAAATGGAGAAAAGTAGTCACTGTGCTGTTTGGTATCATTGTGTGCATCACACTGAACACGGACCAGAGAAAGCAAAGGATAGAGTTGTCTGAGGAGTTCAGAAAGAAAATAATAGACAACCATGGTAAAGGTAAAGGCTACAAGACCATCTCCAAGCAGCTCGATGTTCCTGTGACAACAGTTGCAAATATTATTAAGAAGTTTAAGGTCCATGGAATTGTAGCCAACCTCCCTGGGCGCGGCCGCAAGAGGAAAATCGACGCCAGATTGAACAGAAGGATAGTGCGAATGGTAGAAAAAGAACCAAGGATAACTGCCAAAGAGATACAAGCTGAACTCCAAGGTGAAGGTACGTCAGTTTCTGATCTCACCATCCGTCGCTTTTTGAGCAAGAAGACCCAGGAGGACTCCACTTTTGAAAGAAAAACAAAAAAGCCAGACTGGTATTTGCTAAAATTCATATTGACAAGCCACAATCCTTCTGGGAGAGTCAAAACTGGAGCTTTTTAGCAAGTCACATCAGCTCTATGTTCACAGACGAAAAAAATCAAGCTTTCAAAGAAGTGAACACCATACCTACAGTGAAACATGGAGCAGGCTCGGTTATGTGTTGGGGCTGCTTTGCTGCATCTGGCACAGTGTGCTTGAATCTGTGCAGAGCACAATGAAATCTCAAGACTATCAAGGCATTCTGGAGCGAAACGTACTGCCCAGTGTCAGAAAGCTCTGTCAGGATAATGACCCAGAACACACAGCTAAAATCACCCAAGAATGGATAAGAACAAAACATTGGCCTATTCTGAAGTGGCCTTCTATGAGTCCTGATCTGAATCCTATAAACATCTATGGAAAGAGCTGAAACTTGCAGTCTGGAGAAGGCACCCATCTCTACCTGTTAACAGGTGCAGAAGTCTCATTGAGAGCTTCAGAAAATGTTTGCTTGCAGTGATTGCTTCTAAAGGTTGTGCAACAAAATATTAGGTTAGGGTTCCCATCATTTTTGTCCCTGACATTTTCATTTCTTTTATTATTTACAATATTATGTTGAATAAAAAAATGAAAAGCAAAGTCTGATTTCTATCAAATATGGAATAAACAATGGTGGATGCCAATTACTTTTGTCAGTTTCAAGTTATTTCAGAGAAAATTGTGCATTCTTCGTTTTTTGCGGAGGGGTACCAACAAATTTGAGCACGTCTGTATATCATATATAGGCCCAGTTTCACAGACACAGCTTAGTTTAAGACTTAGTTGAATTTAGATATTTATGTCTCTTTTATAAAAATGCCTTAGAAGAAAACATTACTGGTGTGCATCTTGAAACAAAACAATGGCACTGATATATTTTAAGATATTTCTGAGCAAGTTATATTCAGTTAAGACAGGTCACACATTCATTTTAGTCTGTGACTAGCCTTAAGCCTTGTCTGTGAAACCAGGCCATAATGTATCACATATAATTTACTCACCCTCATGCCATCATAGGTGTACTGTGTATATGACTTATTTTCTTTAGCCGAACGCAATCACAGTACTATTAAATAAAATCATGCCTAATATTGCCTATGTAATGGCAATGAATATTGCCCCATTTTTTGAAGCTCCAAAAAGCACATACCCATCATAAAGTAATCCATATTAACTCAAGGGGGTCAATAAATGTAAATACTGAAATAAAGCGAGATGCTTGTGATGTTATAACTTCTAATATTTGAGCTTATTTAGCAAACACCTACTCACATTTAAAGTTAAATAGTGAAGTGCAGTCAATATGACGGCACCCCACCTCCGTGTCAATAAATTTGAAATACTACAGCTCTCTACTGCATATTCTGCGTTTTAAAAGCATAGTAAAAATATGTCACAAGTTTGTTTGCAGGTTTATTCTGTTGTTTTGTATACTGTATGTTGTCCATCATTTACGACTACATTTGTTTTGATAATTTTATCATTAACAGCCACAATCATTTCAATGTTTAGTGGTTAAAGGGGGGATGCAACGGTGTTTCATGCATTCTGACTTATTTACAATGTTAAACATGCAGGTTTCACATGCTTAACATGGTCAACTTGTCAAAAAAACGAGTTGGACGTATGACGTAGTATTTCTGTGCTTGATACACTCCCCCAGCGCTCCAACTTGTTTCGGAAAGTTTTTTAAAAGTCTTTAAAAGCCTATTCCTTTTATTGGGCAATTCTCCCAGAAAAGCACAGCAAGGAAAAAGAAATAGCCCGCCCACGCGCCAACCGGCGAGTGAGACCCGATTACCATAACACTGTGGATTATTAATCTAAAATTCATTTTTTCGATAAATGAAGTCATAAACACCTGGAATGACATGAGGATAAATACATTATATGAGAATTTTCATATTTGAGTGAACTATTCCTATAAACTGAAGTATTTTACATGAACTCCTACGTTGTGTTTTTATACAATAAGAAAAAAGTGAGCTCCTATTAGTAAATAATGTTCTAGATTTAATGAAGATCATTTCCGACAATGGTCCAAAGTCGTGACAATCACTGCTGAATGAGTGGATTCTAGTAATTACTAAAGCAGTCTTATTGGCCACAGCAGAGCATCCTCCTGTCAACTCCTATCTTCACTATGATTGTTCTGTCACGGTCCTGCCTTCCTGGTTCTGTATTTCTAGTCGTGTGGCAGGATCGGGACGGAGCCCTTAGGTTACATGTGAGAAGGCCATGAGATGTTTATGTTTTTGACATCTCATGTGTTTTCTCATGTCTCGTCATTAGCCCCGCCCCTCTCATTTCGTGTATTGCCTCCCTGCCGTGTCTGATGTTTCCCACCTGCCCTGTGTCATTATCCCTCGTTTGTCTTAACCTATTTAATGCCCTCTTGTTTCATTGTCCTGTGCTCTTGCGTTGTATGTATACGTTTGGTCTGTGTACTGTTTTGTGATATCCACCTTGTCCAGTGTTCCTGTTCCCAGCCTTGCCTGCCGTCTGTGAGTTTTGTGGTTTACCCTTCTTGTTTTGATGTAAGACGTTTGGTCGTGTCTTTTAGTTTAGTTTTTTTGCTGTTCTTGTTTTTGTTTTGCCCCCTCGTGGGAAGTCTTTTGTTTTGTTTGTATTCTTAGTTTTGTTATCCCCATCATGGGTGTTTTTTTTTATTTTTATTTTTTTATATTATTTTATTATTTTTTATTATTTATTAAAGTCTTGTTTCATTAACCCCTTCACTGCTTGCCTGCATTTGGGTTCTTCCACCACGCAAGTCCGTGACATGTTCACCGTGGGCCAGTGCTGGCGAGACCTCTCTTTTTACCCATTACAACAGGCAACTGCTTGAGACCTTTCTGATTCATAATCAGAGCATACTGAGTAAGTAATGGCATTACCACCTACTCCTCTCATTTCATGGTGACTGTCAAGAAGCGTAAGAGCACAGACACTGTCCGCTAAAGTGGGTGTTACTGCGGAGCATTCGCAAACAAAAGACATTTAATCAGCACTTAGGGAGGCACATCGGCCAGGAAAATTGACCTTTGAAACAAGAGCTTTAGCGTTTAATTAGACTGACCCTTCATGTACTGTCAAGCCACATGCTGGTGCTACGTGCTTACCGCAATCCCAAATGTCATAGACGTTTTGTGCTTTGCCAAACAAACAGAGCAGATGCATTACTTTGTGCCAAATCCCATAGAAATTAATATTCCTTGCGTGATCTGTGTCATTGTTTTCTTGTGTACGCACCAGTTAATGTTTTTGAGGGACAAATAGGAGGAGGTACGAGATAATGAGGGAGAAAGGGGAGAGCCAGAGAAGGACAGAGGATAACCTTTACTCAAGACAGATCTACAAACAGCCGTGTTGTAATAATTACAGCTGCGTTGAAGGTTCCGAGATGTCACTTCCCACTTACAGGAAGTTCTCAAACATTAGTGATCATGAGGGGGTGGTGAATCACAGAGGCGCTGATTGTCCTACAGTCATCAATTGCTTAAGTCGCTGTGTTTACTGAAGTGCAGTTCAGACTATGTTGATGAATGGCATATGACGCAAAACATGAATGGCTCCACTGGAGATTATTGGTGACTGAGCACACTTTAAGCAATGCCTTGCTTCAAAGAGCTCTTCACAGCGTATGAAATGAATTGATGTTGCCTGTGGTGTCTGTGGAGTCGATAAACAAGTTTTGTTTTTCCAAATGCTGAGCTGTCATCGGACAAATATGATTTGGTACTGGGGGTGTGTTAAAAACAGAAGTAAGCTGACATGCTGCCCAGTCAGTATGTTGTTTAGCAGAAAGTAGTTGACGTCCTTAAATAAAACCTCCAAGGCACATCTCATCCTTTAGAAGAAATTCAAGCTTTAGAAATGACAAAAATACCTTGTACATTTTTTGCAATGTGTAAAAAATAAATAAATAAAAATAAAATGTTGACCAAATGAAACTGACTAACACTAACCTTGAGGTTTTTCTACCTTTGAAAACCATCTCATAAGGCAGCATCTTAAAGGTCCTTAAGACCTTACATAACATATTTATCTACATACACCGTGGGTCCCCTTACATGGAATTCACCATGTTGTTTCTACAGTAGCCCTAAACAGACAAACTGCTCTACAGAGCACATTTCGTAAATACGTTATACCCTTCGGATAAGAAGCGAATACGTGACGACATCTTAGTGCTGTGTCAGCCTCCGTAGTGTTTCGAAAGGGAGGGGGTGGGGTGGAGTGAGCCATTGGTTGCAATTCGCAACCTCGCCGCTAGATGCCGCTAAATTTCGTGAGTGAGTGAGTGAGTGAGTGAGTGAGTGAGTGAGTGAGTGAGTGAGTGAGTGAGTGAGTGAGTGAGTGAGTGAGTGAGTGAGTGAGTGAGTGAGTGAGTGAGTGAGTGAGTGAGTGAGTGAGTGAGTGAGTGAGTGAGTGAGTGAGTGAGTGAGAGAGAGAGATCCAGCATCTAGTTTACAAAAACACTATTGTTGGGCTTTTAAATTGTTCAGTCTGCCACAATCCATGAGACTTGTGGTAGTCAATTGCTTTTGAATGCCAGTTGGAACCTGACTGAGAGCTGAAATCAACCTTTTCAAATAGAGTAAAAGCAATTGATTTATCAACAAATAAATTATTTCAGAACACATGAACAAAAAGGGAACAATGCCTGGAAAATTGCCTCTTGTGCCATAAATGAGATTCTAATTTATACTGTGAGCTGTTTCCAAAGCTGGACCTCAGTCATTTTGTATCCTTTTTTGCTGCTTCGATTTCATAGACACGGTTTCTTTAGAGTTTCTCTTGAACAAGCAGATTTTTGCTCAGAGATGTACTTGACAAATGTTGCTTTTATCTGCCGAAGGTGAATCACGAAATGATCATCATGACTGGCAAAAAGTTGGCCCTTTGTAAGTGATTTCTTAAACCTTTGATTAACACACCGGGAAAACAAGTTCATGAATTTTAATGAGACACAAAGAGCGAGATAAAAGCTTAACTTATAATGGCACAATAATATTGCACCATATCATTATTCAATATTATTAATATATTTCATATAATTTACAGGGCTCGACATTAATGCTTGTCCGGGACAAGTAAATGTTTTGTATGGGCAAGTGATAGAGAAATTTACTTGCCCGACCGGACAATTTAACTTGGAAAAAAAATTATAATAACAGTGCTATGAACAGTGGACAAAATGTTTGTCTATTGTATAGTCCAAAAATGAAAAACACAAAAACAAATTTAGGTAAACTAAAAATTATATGGCCCTAATTTATCCATATGTATGTAACATATAACGTAAGTTATTGTATCTGCGGACAAAACGCTTATAAGCAAACTTGACCAATCAGGATCCGAAACAATTATATTGACACTTCAAATAAAATATAATTTTTTGTCTTCGGACAATTAATATTTGTGAATGACAAAGCTTAATGTCAAACCCTGCAATAGATACTGTGATATAAAATTATACTTCCTAGGATCCCAATTAAGAACATTACTCCTACCAGTATGTAGATCAATGGCACAACAACATAATAAGCACCAATGGGTACAGTTTTAGGCTGAAGTATCTGAGCTGTCCTAAGGGCAACAAAAACATTTTACAGTGACTTGTCATTCTGATTTATAGCACCTAAAACCAATAAAAACAACTGTAGCATAATGCTGCTAGATTAGCCTACTCACTATATGATTTAATGTCTCAAGTAAATGTGAAAAATGACATTGTAAACACCACTACTTCTTTTGCTCATACTTCCTCTTTTCTTTAGCTCACAACAAATTCCTCTCATAACTCATACTTTTCTATGTTTAAACTGAGTATAATTCAAAGCCCTTCCAAGAACATTTACATTCATTGATTTTGCAAATGAGGATCACAAAGCAATTTATTCTAACAAAGCAGTAAAATGCCCTGCAATACACCAAGATCGAGTAAAGTTGGGTCTTTCATGTGTGAAATTTAAAGGGAAAGTTCACCCAAAAATGAGAATTCTGTCATCATTTACTCACCTTGTCATTTTAAACCTCTTTCTTCCACAAAACACAAAAGAAGATATTTTGAAAAATGTTGGTAACCAAAAGCCGTAGGTCCCCATTGACTTCTATTGTATGGACACAAAGCCAATGCAAGTCAATGGGGACCAATAGTTTTCTCATAACAACATTCTTCAAAATATCTTCAACCTACAGGTTCGAAATGTCAAGAGTGTGAGTAAATGATAACTGAATTTTCGTTTTGGGGTGAACTATCCCTTTAAGAGTAGATAAAGGTAAAAGTAAAATAATTTATATTTACACCATTTTCTAACCTGTCTCTGACCCTTAAAATACAGTTAGCCATTGTTTTGTTGCTTTGTCTTTCATTCTCACTAACAAACACCCAGCAGAAACTAAATGCATACTTGTTCTAGTTATCATTGCTATCAATTAGCAAAAAATGCAAAGTGGCCAAATATGACCGAATCTAGAACTTAAAGTTCTAGACAAGTTCTAAGGCCATGTAAAGCAATCATAACACATACTCCTGTGAAATGACTGCCAGCCCCCCACCCTGTTTAACAGCTGCTGACATTGTGGGTTGAAGGCATGATTCGTTCTTCTCCTGGATGTAGAAAATGAACATTGAGCAATTACTTATCAGACCATATTACATTTTTTCATTTTGTCCACATGCACTGGTGTCAGATACAATCAGTTTCAGAATAATAAGTGCTGCCATAAATTTAAGCTTTTAAAAACTGCAAATGCCTTGTTCATGTTAGAAGGTGCAGAACTTATCCTGTGGCTGTTCATAAAGCTATATTTATTGGCATTCATCAGCTCTGTCTGTGGTTATGATTTATTCTTTACCTATCCAGTTTGTAGCAAACATATTTTAAAGATAAAATAGCTATCACCTTTATTGTGGAAGGAATTTGTCTTGGTGTAATGGTGCAGAACAACGACATTTGAAAAATAAAATAAATAAACAGAAGAATATACTTGATAAGAATATTATTAATAAAGCTTTAAGCATATAAAAATATTGAACATTAAACATAATAATTAAAGAGACATTAACTGTGCAATAGTGCAGGACGTGCAAAAGCAGGCAGTGACCAAATGATAGTGTCCGCTCTTTGAAACGTACAGTATGTGTCGTAAAACCGAACATTTGTGGAAATCCACTCGTCTATTAGTTCACTATCAGTACTTAAAAGAACTTTTAATGGAATTCAACAACTTGGTTAAGGATTCCAGAATTAAGTACTTTTCTAGAAAATGTCTTCTAGTCCTCTAGATGTCATACCCACTGCTCTGTTTAAAAATGTTATTTACACGATTGGTCCTTGTGTGCCATCCATAATTAATAATTCATTAACATCTGGTCAAGTTCCATTGTATTTTAAATGGGCTGTTGTTCAACCTATTTTAAAGAAAACAAACCTGGATCCTTCTTTACCCCAAAATTTTAGACCTATTTCTAAGTTACCTTTTATGGCTAAGGTCCTGGAAAAAGTGGTTGTAAATCAACTCACAGCTGTTTTAGATGCTCATAATGTGTTCGATGAATTCCAATCTGGTTTTCGTCGCATACGCTCAACTGAAACTGCTCTTCTTAAGTCATAAATGATTTGTTAATGCAAGGTGTTGCAGGAGAATGCTCTGTTCTGGTTTTATTGGATCTTACGGCTGTTTTTGATACAGTTGATCATTGTATATTAGTTGAGAGACTTAGACAGCAGGGTGGAATCTCTGGAACAGCTCTAGATTGGTTTTCTTCAAACCTATCTGATTATCTGTCTTTTTCAGTAAGAGTTCAAAAGTATGCCTCATCAATAGCGCCTCTGTCCTGTGGTGTTCCTCAGGGTTCCGTTTTGGCTCCATTGCTCTTTGCCCTTTATGCTCCCTCTGGGGCAACTCATTTCGAAGGTATTCGTTACCACTGCTATGCAGACGATATACAATTATATATTTCTTTTAAGCCCCATGAATTTACAAAATTGTCCACTCTTTTAAACTGTATTAATATTATTAAAGTCTGGATGGCAAACATTTACCTGCAGTTAAATTCTAAAAAAACAGAAGTGCTTATCTCAGCCCCTACTGGTGTTTTCCCTAAAGTGATGGAATGTCTTGGTTCCTTATCACATTCTGTTAAAACTAACCTCCGGAATTTAGGTGTTCATATGGGACAAGCTTTCAGCATTGATCAACATGTGAATTATTTGGTTCGAAATTGTTTTTATCAATTGAGAAACATCGCGAAATTGAGGCCAGTTGTGACCACTGCGGAGATGGAAATGATTATCCATGCTTTTATTTCCTCCCGCCATGATTATTGCAACTCTCTTTTTACTTAATAATTCATCCCTGAAACGCTTACAAGTGTCAAAATGCTGAGCCAAACTTTTAACTAAGTCATCAAAGAGATCTCATGTAACACCAATTTTTATTTACTTACATTGGCTTCTTGTTAAATTTAGAATTCAATTTAAAATTCTGGTGATGGTGTTCAGAGCACTGCATGGTCAAGCCCCCGTATACATAAAAGAGATGTTGCAACCCTATAATCCAGCAGCAATCGGAGATCTTCAAATCAGATCCTGCTAGTTGTTCCACATGACAAGAGGTGATTGTGCCTTTGAAGTAGTTGCAACTAAGCTGTGGAACGCTCTTCCGTTGAATTTAAGATCTGTGGACTCTGTGGACATTTTAAAAAGGCAGCTGAAAACGTACTTGTTTAAACTTGCTTTTGTCTAAACTGTTTTTACTTTTGTTCTATTTTTTTTCTCATTTTATAATTTTGATGTAAAGCACTTTGTGACACTGCTCTTGAAAGGTGCTATAGAAACAAATATTACTTACTTACTTACTTACTTACTTACTTACAGTGCCCATGCTCATAGTTGAAGTAATAAGGTGCATCAGTCAGAGTTGTGAGCATTAATGTACAGACATGAAAACAACAATGTGGGGTTTTTGTTAACGCTTTATAATGGCAATGGGGGCACGTAAGAGACCATGGTGTGTCCTGGTTATTGTTGATGAGGTCAGCTGCAAAGCGTTGAGTAAAAAGATTGAAACATAAAAAAACTATATACAAATTAAAATGATTAAATACCATATACTAGACGATATAGTTTTTGACATGTAAACACAGTAACAGAATGTTGTCATACAACAAAAGTAAAAGTTATACAAATATGCCAGTAAAGAGAACATTGCTGGCCTTTATCATGAATCAGCATCCAGGACAGGAACTATCTGTTCTATAAACAGTCATTATTTTTCAGGCTGAAGCAGTGCGTACTTCTAATTTAGTACCCATAATTCAGCCAGCACATTATCAGGGCTCTTTTGAGTTTTTGTTAGATGTTTGAAAACTAGTATAACATTACCAGTTATCTTCTATCATAGGTGATGCATGCTGACAATTGTGAATTAGTCTCATCTGACTCATCTGTAACTGATTTACGTCATTGTTAATAGTTTTACCCTTGAACATTTTCTAATGTTTTTCTCACCCTGTTAACAGCAGATTGAATGTGTTACACTGTAAAAAAAAATGCTGTAGTTATGCAGCTAGTTTCAGTAACTTACTGTATATTTATATTTATCGGCAACAGTTTGTTCAAAGATAAATGAACATTAAACATCAACAAGTCTCTTCATCTTTACAGGAAAAAAAATAACAGCCTCAAAGCATTCTGGGAAACAGAAATCCTCATCAACCTTTTCTGTTTTTTTCTAATTTTGGTTCCCAGAATGCTTTGCATGAGGTTGTTATTTTATAGCTTTTTTCTGTAAAGATAAAGACTTGTTAATGTTTAATGTTAATTTATCTTTGAACAAACTGTTGCCAGTAAATTACATAAATGTAAATCAATCAAATCAAATCCCTTTATTGTCACTCAACCATATATACAAGTGCAACAGTAGGTGAAAAACTTGGGTGCTGTTCCGACCAACATGGCAGTATGACAGATATGAGACAGAATTGTAGATTACAAGTAACAAAGAATTACAATACTTTACAATAGACATTTTCTTGTACACATTTACACAGTAAACATTTCTGTACAAGTGTTTAACCATAGTATAACGAATGACACATAATATCTATATCTTCTCTACAGTAAGTTATGGTAAACTGCTGCCAGTAATACTGTAATTTCTACAGAATTTGTTTAGAGTGTATGTCTACAGACGCTAAATCAATACTGAATAAAGAATGACTTTCTATCTGTTGCATGAAGAACAAAGACTTCTGCTTACTAATAAGTATGACGTTGCTGTCCATGCAGCATCTTCCCCATAGAATGATATCTGGTGATTGATGTCAATTGTGTTACTCTACCAATAAAAAGAAGAAACTGAGTGAATGATGTCAAGCCACTGTCTGTAGAACAACATGTAGTGAACACAGGCGTGTTTTTTTTTAATGAAAGGCTTGGCATGGATTACACATCCACCACTGATGACCCTTCAGTTATTAAGAGTGACACATAATCAAGAGAAAACAGAATGTACCAATAAACTAACAACACCAAAAAATGGCATGCAGCTCTGAAGTAATGAAGAACAAGACAACTATTTAGAAAAATGCAGAACAAATGCTTAACAAAGCTTGCTCTGAAATTAAATCTGGACAAAATCCTAATCATCATAATTTCTTCTGTAAAACTAGACAACATAAGCCCCATTACGTGACAACGATGTGTTAGGATTTTTGTGAAAATCAAATGAGATTAAATAAATTTGGTAAAGGTTTTTTATTCCATTTGCTGAAGTGTGTTCAAATCTATAGTAGTGCTATACAGTATATACCTGATACAAAAGACTCTAAACTAATCTCATGTATGCTTACTGTAAATGCTACATCTGGAATAAAATGTCCCTCCCACAAATACAATCTTTAACAGCAATGAAGAAGATTTGCTACTTGCAGTGTTGTATAGGAAAAAAAGGCTACTGGCTACTGTTTAGGACTCTTAATAGCAATATTTGCAATCTAAATCAACAGGCAGTTTCAATAGGAAACACATCAACATAAGAAGAAAATAGCACTTCTTAAAGGCATCACTGGGTCTTTTCATTAAATTTCTGATTAGTGCCCTTCAGCGGTGTGACTCGATAAGAATTAACTGTGATTTCCTTGAAGTACAAGTTCAAAGAAGCCAAAGCAAGCCAAGCAGGCTTGTTCAAGTTGACCCATGCTAGCCTGCCATCGGCTGGCGAGATCTGCCGGTTGCAAGCGGGGGGTGGGGGGGGGCTTGGGTTAGTCGGGGAAGTCGGACACTTTATGCTTCCTGTACAATGCTAAATCTACAGCAGACTCTGGGATTTTGTTTTATGTATCACTGATGAAGCGAATATGAGAGAAATACCTGTTTTGCATTAAGAGCAGTGAAATAAAAATAGTGATAGACCAATATATTGCCGTGGTCGATATATCAGCCGATATTTGGACGTTTTTAATTATCCACATCGGCCAATATATTTTTACAAATGGATGATATTTTATTTCTTGTTGGCCGCCATACAGCACATTAGCATTAGCAAATGTTACTAAGATGTAAAGCAGGCATTTACCACTTATTAATGTGATATATGACCACAGTAAAATGGGTCGTGTAAGGTGGATAATAAGATACAAAAATTGTATGGTAAGTATCAATAATATGTTTAAATTGCTATATTTTATTCATATTAAGCCATGTTTAGCTGCCCACAATTAATATAACGTCATGTGTGGACCTCTTCATGTGTTCAAGTCTGTTACTAATTTAGATTCACCAATTTTCTGTATGTCTCTCATTTACTCATTTAATTGCATTTGTGTTATATCAGCCTCTTATCGGCCAATCGGCCACAGTGCTTTCTTAATATCTGCATCGGACATTACAAATCATATCCAATCAATAATATCTAATATTCAAAATATCACCCTTTTCGGGAGTCTTGTTTTGGCATAACAAAAATAATTCTCTAAAGACATTAAGAAACATCTTTAACATGTTTAATACATCCCACTGATGGCTTAGAATTTGCAAAACTGACATTGGCATGTTGACTTTCATATTCTCTACACAATCTTTTGTGAGTCCACTGCATTCAAAGTGGACAATGTAAAGCCCTCCCCACCATTTTTGGACAACATAATAAATGGAAACCATCGATACAGACAGTATGTAGGCGGAATTCTCCCACAGCAGCACCTTAAAGCCACAATATGGAAGAATTTTGTTATGAAATATCCAAAAATCACTTGTACAGTGTGATATATTTCATGCAGTTGTGTACTTACATTATCCCAAATGTTCCCAAGAATGTGCAAATCCAGAGAAATTTTAAATGGCCCTTCCCTTGTCTCCCTTGTATTTGTCGCATATCAGTGACTTAATATCCGCTGCTCCACACTACCCTCAGTTTCCGGTTGTAGAAACTACGGCAACACGAAAATGCGGAAGTGGTTATACAGCATCTGGGACGCAGCATCTGTTGTTCTGTTATTATGGATCACGATTACTCTTTGGCGATTAAAGAAAGCGTAAACGTAGGCCAAATGAGGCAAGCAGGCTTATGGACAAACAAAGAAATAAAACAAGGATTAATATCGGCGTGGCGTTTTCTAAATGGAGAGAGCTTCGCGACCAACTTGGACTCGACAGAGACTCCGCTCTCGCATGTGTTTTAATAGACAGGTAAGCACATTTTTTTTATTGTACACGAAATACTCATGCACAGATTATTTGAATAGTTATGAATGCAGTTACCCTATGAAATACAGTATATGTCGCACAAAAATATGTAGCCAATAACGTTACTTGTAAATGCTGTTGGTTCGTTCAAATTTACTTTTTAAACAACGACTGTATGACTGTTTGAAACACGTAAAACTGTGTAGCATTACGCTACCAAATCAATTGACAAAGTCCAATATCAGTCGCGGGCTAATGTAGCATTACAGTCAGCGTTTCTTGCAAGCTAATTCATTACGATGACATAAAATAAAATTAATTCATTACCTCGTCTGTGAACATGATGGGCGATCTCCATATGCCTCTGGATGGTGAAAACGACATGTCCCATAATTCCACTCTCCTACATAATGTCATTTAGCTTCGCTTCACTTCGAAAGTGTGCCATCTAGCGGTCAAAATATTCCATATTGTGGCTTTAACTGACCTTAGTTTGAGTCCTGGCCTGTTGTCATTTCTTTCCTGTCACTCAAAAGGTGCTAACAATTACTTTATTTAAAAAATAATCATTTAGTTAATAGCTGTAAGCTGTTTACAGTTACCAGGCAACCACTGCTCTTGATGGAAGCCCCCTGCACCTCAGTGTCCCAAATACCAGTTTCAAGTCTACTCTGCTTTAACAAGCCTAACAATTTATTCCAATGTGTTGCTAATATGCAATACGCTAATAAGAATAAAAATACATAGCACATACAAATTCTGGGTTCAATTTGATCTATTATTGTAACACTTTTGGGACTAAATGAATTGAGCATTTGTGTAAAAATGCACAAAAGGATAAACAGATCAGTTTTGCATAAAACCTCATGAAACAATAGCTTGCACAACAATGTTATGATGGATAATGTTAAATGCCTCAAATTAAGAGAAGACAGTGTCAAAAAACTACACATTTTCTTAAAGGTGGGAGAACCGATTTCCGAATTACGCTTTAGACAACTGAGTCGGGCCGAGTACTAAAACAACCTTGTAGCCAATCAGCAGTAAGGTGCACAGTGCACAGGAAAGGACATTAGCCGAGCCGAGCACTGACGAAAGCGAAAGATGGGGGTAGGGGTTTGTTTTGGTGATTTGAACATCAACAACGTTGCTGCTGACCAACTTTATGGAGATGCAGATTTCATTTTCCAACAGGACTTGGCACCTGCACACAGTGCCAAAGCTACCAGTACCTGGTTTAAGGACCATGGTATCCCTGTTCTTAATTGGCCAGCAAACTCGCCTGACCTTAACCCCATAGAAAATCTATGGGGTATTGTGAAGAGGAAGATGTGATATGCCAGACCCAACAATGCAGAAGAGCTGAAGGCCACTATCAGAGCAACCTGGGCTCTCATAACACCCGAGCAGTGCCACAGACCGATCGACTCCACGCCACGCCGCATTGCTGCAGTAATTCAGGCAAAAGGAGCCCCAACTAAGTATTGAGTGCTGTACATGCTCATACTTTTCATATTCATACTTTTCAGTTGGCCAAGATTTCTAAAAATCCTTTCTTTGTATTGGTCTTAAGTAATATTCTAATTTTCTGAGATACTGAATTTGGGATTTTCATTAGTTGTCAGTTATAATCATCAAATTAAAAGAAATAAACATTTGAAATATATCAGTCTGTGTGTAATGAATGAATATAATATACAAGTTTCACTTTTTGAATGGAATTAGTGAAATAAATCAACTTTTTGATGATATTCTAATTATATGACCAGCACCTGTATATATTTATGAGCACCGTTTTGTGTATATTTACACATAGAAACACACCTTTTCTGATTTATTACAATTTGTATTATCATAGTTGAACTACATCATGGTTAAACTGCAGTTACTATAATGCAACTATGGTTAATTTGTGATTCCTGTGCTTTAATGCAAATTCTATACCTAAACTATGCTCACTATAGTAAAAAATATCGATAATTTTCATAAGGGCTTTTATTGAGATATCAGCAGATCATGCAACGCATGTACTTTTCTGAAAATATGCACACAGGAATTGATAAGAGGAATTCAAATTTTAATCTCAAGTATCCGATTCCTATTCCTTTCGATTCCGATCCGATTCCTAGCCTTTCGATTCCGATTCCAAATTGGAATTGATTTTCGATGCCCAACCCTAATCACACTACTAGTCTGTTTTACCATTATCATCTATTTTTCCCGGCCTTGAAGTGAACGTGTGGATGAGCAACTAGGCATAATTAAATCACAACCATTCAGACTATTTAAACTGATTTTGAAGAGAAATAATCATGCCTTATAATTTATGTGTCAAGGACACAGTTTCTCACAGTATCGTATACAGTATCTCTCGCTGTTGCTATAACACATTCTGTTTTAACATCTTCCAGCCTGCGATTGCATTTCCCAGGGTAAACTCTGCATCTCTGAGAAAAGTAATTAGAGCAGTGCAGCAGTAAGTCCTGTGCCTCTCAGCATCCTTTAGGGACAGACGGCTTACATCATACTCTCACCCTACAGTGAGGAAGTGAGATGGTGATAGAGAACCGCATTAATATGAATTTCACCATTTCCCTGATGTGTGTTCCTCTAGCCATGTTGAGTAGTGGTTTAATGCAGCTTGAAGTTAAAACTGAGGATTGGAAATAAATAGGCTTGATATGAGATGTATGTCCAAACACCAACAAAAAATGTATATTATATAGAGATTACTAATGGCCACGATAACTGTGTAGTGAAAATCTGACATTAAGATACCCCTATCATCAGGTTTGGTTACTCACTACTGTAAACCATGAGATGTTAGCATCATCATGAAAACAATGGGCATTGAACATGTCAATCTACATATTTCCCCTCATAATCTTCCAGCAAACGGGAGGTTTACCTAGATTCTGCCACTGGTGACTGGTTACCACAGAAACGGGTGCCAAATCATTCAAATGGGTCTATAGTGTGTCAGGGGTCACAGCTCAAGGGACCAAACTGAAGACCTGAAGGCGAGACAACAGATCCGCGAGCGTGCACGTAGCCGTGTGCTGTTCTTGCAGTAAATCTGTGGTGCAGTGTGAGCAGAACCAACAAAAGCCTTATAAATCTGCTCCCTTGTGACACGCTAAGGTCTCTAAGCTCCAAGAGGTCGATAGCGGGTGGATACTCTTATTTACTTGGTCTTAAATAAATTGCTCTACTGAGAGGTTACTGTCTGCAGAGGTTAACCGCTGACTGACACGGACACCTAATTATTCGGTTTTGATTCATTAAAATCTTGATCAAGAGACAGGTCATGCATTATCATCTGCCAATACAAAATCAGTGTCATTAGTAGAGCCGATTTGATGATTAAGCGCCCGGTGCTACTAAGCCTCTAAATCACAACCTCCATTCTAACCGGAAACATCTTCACAACTCCAAGTGTTCATTTGGTGAGAAAATTAAAGGTCTCTAACGCCTCTTTTTCCCCCAAGCAACCTCAAAGATCACTCTGGCCCGCACCACTGTGAACAGATATACAGAATTAATCCCGTAAATCAAACACCTGCCTTGGCGAGTGCACGGCTTTGAGTTGCACAATGGTTCCACTTACATAACAGATGTTCGGTGTAATTGACTGAGCTATCCAATATATTGGAATTCAGTCCATGAGCTGCATTGAAAAATGTACAATGTGCATCTTCGACTGATTTTAAAGTAGCACACCACCTGACGGACGGTATGTGCATGCTTTCTGTTATAAGTGACCGATTTACACGGCTTTTGTGGATGGGTTGCTTGATATTGCACATGTGGGAAAGAAGAAACAGGCATGATTTACTGCTGTTCAATGGCCACTATGAGGTACATTGAGGTCCGTTCTAATGGGTTTACTTGACAATTATTCGGATAATTGGACCACCCCCCTTCCCCTCGCTGACAAAAATAGAAATGTAGCTCAACTGGTAAAGCATTGATTTGGGTTTGATTCCCAGAGAACACACATACTGACAAAATGTGTACCTTGAATGCATTGTAAGTCGGCAAATGCGTAAATTTGGATATTAAAATAAGTGCCTGTGCTGAAAACTATAGCTCCTGATTTTCTTGTTGATTAGACCGTCTGAGAGCAGCTCTGAACCTGATGAGCACAGCTGTCAATTGCAATGCATCTACGTGCATGTACTGAATGAATGTGTAACCAGTGCCAGCTCAATTAAATCCAAAACCAGCTGAGTGCATCATCCTGGCACGGATCTAAACCGAAAATGCTGTAACTTGAAAACTATTTAATTTTTACTACAGTGTAGAACTACAGTATCTAGAATCAGATGAATGACACATTCTACAGATTCGTCTCTCTCACCTCAGCCTGTGTTCCCTAGTATCACACTGATAAAACCACTGTATGATCTGATGTACTCCAGGCTGATGTGCACTGTCAGAGCTTGTGGTATTGCCTCTTTCATCCATTCATCATAGCCGGAGCTATATTCCCTTTGTTTGGAAGCACTTATCTGTTATCTTTTACCATAGGAACACTTTCTCCATTTCTCTTCATGCCCTATCACCCGCATACATCCACCAACACTGAGGCAGCCGAAGGGTCTCAAAGGAGATAGACAAGAGTGTAATAGGAGGGGGGGGGCTCTTAGATGTTATCCCGGCTTCTCTGTAGCACGTGGCCTTGGAGAAATAAGGTGTTAGACTAGAGGATCCGTAGTCTCTTTGGGGAGCGGTGAGGGCGCAAGCTCAGAATACCAATAGCATCCAGGGTTTGACTGAATCCTTGAATATGGTTCGGACACAGTGAACTCCAGCATCATCTGCTGGTTTATAAGGAAAGGCACGGAGGCAGATATGATGATGCCTGGAGGGAACGGGGATGCTGACGGTGGAGATGAGAGGATGCTGAAGGCAGCTTGATAAATACACCAGAGATGCACTTTAAAGAGCACGTGCTTTTAATACACGTTAATTCCCTGACAGAACAACCGAGAAAATGCATTTCGTCAAATATGTTTAACCTGTTTTCAACTCTTCATTCGTCTGTCAAATACAAAATAGGTGTTTCTGTATTTGTGGTGTGAAGCGCAAATGCCATTCATTCGAAACACAATGTAAATACGGCGTTTATTCTTGTTCCTCAAACTCAACTTCTGCAGTTCGCTTGACTGAGCCGTGTGCGTTTTGACGTCTATTGTCGCGGTTTTTATTTGTCATCAGGATACGTTACTACAATGTGTTTACAAAATAACGGTGTACTCACCTGTCATAACTCCACCGACTGTATGACATGCTCTTATTGTTGCTCAATCCGTCCATGCTCAAATGCGCGGTTATACAGCGACCGCCAACCGTAATATATCGTCAGTTTCTTGTGTTAAATCCTCACCCTTCGTTGACAGTAAGCGTTTTCAGACGCTTCTACGGGAGAAACGCGAGACCTTTGTTAATGGTTTGGTTGGGGGTTTTAAACTAGGTGGACTGAACCACTAGCTGCGTAACAGGGGAAACGCCTTTCTGAGATGTTCAATTCGCTGTGAGCGCGCGCGTTTGGATTGGCACTGTTGTAAAATTGTGTTTCATTGTGTTTTATTTTTTGTTATTAATGTTAAATATAATAGATAGTAGGAAATCCAATTTATTGAGATAGCTCAATAAATTGTGACCCAGTCTGTGAAAACCCAGCCAAAGTAATTTTTTTGATGATTATTAGCTTTCTACATAATGTAAAGAAATGTAACTTTAACAGGTTATCCTTAAAATTGACTGAAGGCCATGTCAACGACTGAAATTAATGGTTGAAATCAACTAGATTATGAGATTTGAGCCTGGTTTTCAAAGACTGCGGGTCACAATTTTCTCTTGTTGTAGATGAATAATTACGATGTAAATATTAGTAAGCATAAAAATGTGCTGAAATTTGACTGATACGCACAGCAGGCTACTGAATTTATATCGTGACATTTGCTATGCAAAGGTATTTTGGATCATGGAAGGAATTTCTAAAATACAAATTCTAGCATGAATATGGTTTATCCTCTTTTTGTTGTTAAATGGAAAAAATCATTTTTTTACAGTCTAGACATTTAATACAGTCTAGAGTCTAGCATGTGTCTAACAGCAAAAGAAAATCTATAAATACAGTAAGAGTGATTTTACTGTGGGGCTTGTTTGAGATTTAAACTCATTGACCAGACCAAGCACGAATGGACTGAGAAAAACACTTCTGGGGAAAAGAGGCAGGAGGTCCGGAGAGTCCAACTGTCACTCAGTAAACAAAGGAACGGATTCTGTGGCCAAATTCACTAACTCAAAATGTTCTCGAGAGAACACAAGTTGCTGAGGATGTCTGCATCTGACACCATGGCAGTTGGATAAAATGTAATAAATGGGAGGTAATAAAATTCAAATACCATTTGGGCCATATTTAACACCTGGAATGTATTAAAGTAATGATACTTCTCAAAGGAGCAAATCATTTTAAAAAGTTCAAACTACTAGTGATCAGATCTTTCATTTAGCCTTTTAATGATTTAATATAGATGTATTTTTCAGTACATCACAGCTTCAAGGTGCAAGTTGCTATAGTAATATTGTTAAATTGTATAGTAAAATTGTTTTTGCTATGGGTGAAGCTCTGAGGTACAGAGTGCTCATCCACATGAGTAAAAAAAGACTTTCACACGTTTTATTATAAGTAGAGTTCTGAGACCAACGCTTGAATATGAGGTTTAACCACAGTGATCCTTCATGCGTTATTTATTTCTTGGCTTTATGAATTTTATTGTGCTTGTTTTCCAACGTAGTTTGTTTTCCAAATCAGCTTGAAAATTCCTGAATGTGATGGATCAGCATTGCTCAACATGTATCATTCAGTACATGAATGTAATACTGTTCACTTGTAAATGGCCTTGCACTATAAAAGTCAAAAGTATGTGTGAACACATGAACACCACTGAGCATCTTCTTTTAAAACTACTGGAATGAAAAGAGAATTAGTCCTTCCTAACAGCTTTGGTGATTTCACAGTTGATCTTCCAGAAGAGTCGGATTCAGGTCTCAGATTTATGCAAGCAATGTCGTTCCACACCTGATATTAGTAAATATTATTTTTATAGACATTCCTTTGTGCATGTTGGCATTGTCATATTGAAGCCCTTTTCAAACTGTAGCTGCACAGTTGGAAGTACAGAAATCTGCAGAACGGTTTTCACTGAAGTTAAGGGTTACAGCCAAATTCATTAACAGGAGAGTGATATTTCCAAAGTTCGATAAAGGATAAATCATAAGCAATTTAAGGCGTGACTAAGAAATAAGCTTTAATGCTGACTTAAATACTAAGATTTACAACTGCTAGATAAAACTGACGCATACAAAATATAACTATATAAAAAATAAAATATGTAGCTGTCGTTACAAACATTGACTTAATTGCTTTGATCACTTTCACTTTAATTATTTATCTGTCTGAGTATAACAGCATTTCTCATTTCATGTTCATATTTTCTGATAAATGACAACCCCTCCGTGCTGCTTTATATAACCTGCTGTAACACTCTCACAATTTCAGTGACAAAAAACAGCAAAAGCCATAACAATCAAAACAATGTTGTGCCATTGTCATGCTTATAACTTATAATTTTGACCAATTTGTAAATCACTGGGAATAAACTTCAAGTTAAAAAAACCTACTTCTCACTTAGTGACACTGGTATGTCCATTAAAAGAATTTATACATACAGTGGGACATTCCATCATGTTTCCTAAGGAAAAGCAAAATAATGCATCACAGATTAATCCGTTTTTATTATAGCACCAGAGGCTATACAGCAGAGGGAAATGTGTGACAAAAAAAACCCCACAGTATAGATCAAATGTACAGACTCCACTATGAAGAGGAAGAGTCATTCACTTGTTTCTTTCTCTGCTGTGCTTCTATTCTCACTAGCTAAACCAGGATTCATACTGAACAGCACAAGCCCACATAGTGTTAGAAAAGCTTTCCCTTTCACGTTGATCAGTTTTACTGATAACAGATATTCAAGGTTTAGTTAGGACAGGAACTGTTTTTTCACAAAATCTGTTTGAATTATTGGATAAGCTTTCACCGATGCACTGAATTATGGGTAATGTGGTGAACGATTATTTGAGTAGGAGGGTGGTTGCCAGCTTCGCATCACCAAAAGCACGAAAGGGCCACAGTTCAACATACATTGGCCTTTTGTCAGTTAAAAACAAACCATGATAATTAAATACTCCTCTTTACATATACACATAGTTGTGCCGCGAGAGCATTTTTTTTTCACTTACAAACATATAAAAATACTCATTAACTAGTCCGATAAGAAAATAATGTATAAAAGTATATAGTAAAAACATTTAATCATGTCCATTCAAAAGATCACTTCCATCGTTTTTCTTACTGTATATGAAGATGAAACACAAAACTAAAATAGTTTATTTGTATCCCTCATACAGAAATGCACTCTGAAAAAAGACAGACGAAACATAAAAGGTGTGACATAACTCAATAGTGACATGAACCCTTGGAGTATAAAGTCACATGATTCATGGCGCAATATCGGATTTAAGTGTGAGTGTCACAGATGCATCAACTTCTCATTTGCAGTCAAACCATATTAAAACAGATCACTGTCGAGGGAATGTGGATTTCAGTCTTGCGTACTTCTGCCGAATGATATTAAACGCACTGGATGAGAACCAAAAGACAAATTTTCATACATAAGATAAAATACTTAAAAGATGTCTGTATGTCAACTGTTCTTCAGTGCCCTAGCAACCGTGTCCTCATGCCGTTACGGTCTTTTAAATACATTTTAAAACCGATACGAAACAAAATCAGTGTAAAAGTGAATTGAAATATAAGGCCAGGAAAAAGAAAAATGATTTCAGAGTCTACTTTTCCGTATCATCTGTTTTTGTGGGGCACTTAGCACAGAACAGAAAGCCTACTGTGCACTAGAACTGCGAGAGCAACCGTTGTAAGAATGACGTAAAAACAGCATAAATGCAGCAACCTGAGTCTGACGATAGTTTGTAGAAATCTGGGAGTCAAGAAAGCTTGAACAATCTGGCTACACGTATAATACAAATCACAATCGGAGATCACAGAATGAATGTTGCCAAGAAGCCTTACAAAGAACATTGAAAAGATCATGAGATCAAAACGGCATCTCGGCAAAAATCATGAAAAAATGATGAAAGTGATTTCACTGCTGACAAAGGGTAACATTGGCAATATGTTAAAGGCTATCTATGTACATATATGTGAGTACATTATTGTTTTAATGCATGTCCAAACAAGCTCATCAATCTTTATCATGGCAGTCTCAACTGACACAGATCTTCATTTATGTACAACTGCTGTTTAGCACGTGGAAGTAAAAACAAATATGGCACGAGACACACACACACACACAAAGCTTCATCTTACTCATATAAGATCTGTGACTTTACTCATCAACGATCCCATCGATGTTGTTTTGTCTTTTGAGCTCGGCAAAAGTACAAATGTCACAAGGTAAGAGAAAAAAATCCTTCATAATACAAAAAAGGAATTGTTTCGTGTTTATATAGCAAATTTGTAAGAAGCGATGTTTAGTGTTGGGGCACGATTACCATATTCTATAAGTCACACTGATGTCAGTACTCTAGTTGAAGGTAGAATGGTGAGTTTGATCAAGATTTTGTCAGTTTGGTTCTTCTAGTAGTGAAGTCCTAGGGGTCTAAAATGCCCCTGATAAGGCTATGAGAGAGACTGCTGTTTTGAAGACATGCACATGTAGAAAGGCAGCGAGTTCATCCACACAGGATGTGATGTCAGAAGGCAGGGTGGGGGGCGGGGACTGGTGACAGCAGCTGGGTGAGTGGCGGCAGTGAGAGGCCAATTAGACAATCACACAATGGCAGCCGCTCTTATCCTTCTCTTTGCGTGTGGGCTCCGGCGAGGGTGGGCACTCTTGTTCTTGGAACTTCCTGAGAGAGGAATCAGGACGTGATGTGACAGTCATACAAAATATGCGTCATTCAAGCTACAAACTAGATGTGCCAGTACATTCTTACAAGCTATATATGGCTTCCAACTAAATTTATTTAACCCGTATTTCTGTCCTGACTGAAAAAATAAAAGGCACAACTGTAGTGTTCATTTGTTACTGATGCTTTGATCCGAATAACATATTTTATACAGCCCGTATGCTCATCTTATTCTATAACAGAGACAAGTAGTTAAACCATATAAATACTTACATATTTAACATAATATTTATATTGTTACTTACATAATATCTTAAGATACTTACATATTATTTTAAGTACATATTTTATAAATAGTAAAAATATTAAATGTTAATATTTACTATTATTATAAAATCTAAATAAATATTTCACAATATTAGTAGTTTTAAACTCTCTTAAAAATATAAATATATTTTTATACAAATCTGATTGAAAGGATGCCATATAACAACTTCAAAACAAAAATCTGAAATGTTTATCGTGGCATAATGCACTGTTTTACACACTATTAACTGCACAGTATGCCATACAGTATGCCATCACTTATTCTGAACATAGCCTCAAATGTTGTAGCTGCTATGTTTGTGCTGCCACCATCTGGTAAAACCCTGCAATGCAAACCCACCTTATGACTCTGACCAGCTCATGGAAAGCCTGGTCTACATTCATACGGATCTTTGCAGAGGCCTCCATGTATGTAACTTTGAGTTGTCGGGCTAGCTGCTGACCTTCCTCTTGGGTGACCTAAAAAATAAATTATATTAATTTAAATGCAATTTCGTTGCGCTAGCACAATGACAATAAAGTTTTTCTATTCTATTCCAGCTATTTACTAATCTCAACCTCGCAAATTGATATAAATTAAAACAATATTAATGACGATAATAAAACAATATACTTATTATAAACCACCTTTCAAAGTAATGAAAACGAAGGCAAATGAAAGAAAAAAAATCCAGTTTATGCAATTCATTAGAACAGGTTGATGTCCGTTTCTGGCAATTACTCCACTGGGTGGCAGTGTAACACAAGTTTGCCACTACAGCAGAAATACTAAACCCCCTAGCAACAATTGTCTTTATTGATTTTCATGACTGAATTTAATAAATGTACTATTATGTTCTGTGTATTGCGCATATATGTAATTGTGTCATTAAGCAATAATAAATATAGAGTGATACTATGCACTACAAACAATAGACTCATTCAATGAGTTCATTCCAGTACTGGTTCAGCTGTCTCAAGCTAAAGCACTTGATGTGATTTACGCCACTCACTTGTCTCTGTTGCTCAAGATCGGCTTTGTTGCCCACTAGAATCATGGGAAACTCGTCCCGGTCCTTCACTCTCAAGATCTGTCTTTGGAACTTGTAGATCTCTTCAAAGCTGAGGACACAAAACCCATTTACAAGACATTTCTACAGCAGTGCAGCTTACAATAAACTGTGCCATACACAGGCCTATGCAAAGATAACTGTTCCTGAAGTACTGCAACAGTTTCCCGAAAAAAAACATGATGTCATCATTTACTCATCCTCATGTTATTTCAAACGTACCTCTCAAATTTCAGATTTGCTTCCAGAAAACTCTTGTTTTCAAAAAGTGTTTTACCAAATGCTTGTTGTCAATGGCATCAAACATGCACCAGGTCTAAAGATTTGCATATGTGAATGACAATTGAGAGGGGAAAGCTTTCAGTAAAAAGACAACTTTGTTTTCTGTTCCTCAGATAAAGGTATCGTATGTAAAACACAAAGGGACAAATTTTATTAAACTTCTGTCATTTTTTTCTTTTTAGATTTACAACCTATGGTCGCTGCAGGCTTTCCGTATAGCGAAAAGATCTGCATCATCAGACTTTTGCGTTCCATGACAGAAGGCCAGGTTTGGAAGTACACATAAATGATGACGGAATGTTCACATTTTTATCGTTCAACATTTAACTCACCTCTTGTCATTTTAATACTCCATGACTTTCTTCTGCAGAACACAGCAAAAGATATTTTGAAGAATGTTGTTAACCGGCAGCCATTCACTTGCATTGGTTTTGTGTCCATACAATAGAGGTGAATGGGTGCCGGCACTGTTTGGTTACCAACATTCTTCAAAATATCTTCTTTTGTGTTCTGAGGAAGAAAGGAAGTCATACAGAATTGAAATGACAACAAACAACCGAATTTTCATGTTTGGGTGAACTCTCCCTTTAATATTCTCTTAAACATAGAGAAGGTTTTACTAAGAGGTGAAAAGATTTTACTGTATTTGCACTATATTGCTCTCTGTTGAGCCAATTGTTCCCCAGAACCAATGATTAGGCTATAAATCACGAATAAATGAGGAACCATCCCCTTTTCACAGTTCCCGGCCGACGGCCCTGCTCGCAAATATAATAAAAACAAGTAAACACATACACCCCCCCCCAAAAAAGGTTCCTCCTCTCCATAAACCCACAAGCCCACCCTCCCAGCTGATGAGCAGTTATCTCTCCGTCTCAGGCCACAGGACTGCACTACAGCACACAGGATGGCAGGAGGTCACTCAGTTCTCATGCCGTTGCTATAAACTTTCCAATAACGCCACTGGACTTCTAGAAGCCATCATATGGAGAGCAGTGTGGGACATTATTATGGGGTCTCTTATACTAAAACAGTCAGAGGGAAGCAGAGCAGTTTAAATGTCACTCTGGAGGAGGAAATACTTGTCACAGACTCCAGAGACGTTGTGACAGAGTCTGTTCAGCCATCAGCTCCGAGCAGGGTAATGTAAACGAAGGAAGGAAAGACTGTTTACAGCATAAACACAAAGTGGGAAGAACTTTAACCAGCACAAACACACACCGAACGGCTGAACATACCACACACGCCCCATTTCTCAACTGTACACTCAGTTGAGTGCAAATGTACACTACATTTGCATGAGGCTGCATGTTTCACAGACACAAAACTTAGCATGCCTCTAAATTTACACACAAGACGGTTAGAAAAAAAAGAATGAAGGTAGGGGCGATATAAAAATAAAGAAGAAGACCCAAACAAGATGAAAGCGAAACTGAGAGATGTAATGTAGTGGAAAGGGGAAGACAGGGTGAAAGTTAAGAGAAAACGCGAGTGAAACCTTGCTCACCTTCCCCGATCTGTGACAGAGAAGACGAGAAGGAAGCCCTCCCCTGTCCTCATGTATTGTTCTCTCATGGCTCCAAACTCTTCCTGTCCTGCTGTATCCAGGACTAACAAACACAGGACAGCCATGTTAGTAACCTGTAGACTGCACACACAGTTACTGTACTCTAATAACTGACTGATAAGAAATGTGGGGAAATAATCTCATTACTATAGTATGCAAAAGTCAGAGGCACATTACATGCCTCACTAAAAACTGTTAAAAAATATTTTGCTTTGATATGTCTGATGGAAATATCAATACAGATTTCCAGGTAGGTTATTCCAAGTATGCCTCATTTGTAAGATCAAATCTCTGTGTGGGCCATATACTGTATCTTTTAGGACTTCTATTAATACAGAAATCTTACCTACAGGTCCAATGTGGGGGGGATCTATTGACGGAAATGCAATATAACATACATAACTATGTCTTCAGAGGTGTATAAAGACCTTACATAATGAAGCGTTATGTTTTTATTAGGGCTGTCAAACGATTAATTGCGATTAATCTCATCCAAAATAAAAGTTTGTGTTTACATAATATATATCTGTGTACTGTGCATAATAATTTTGTAGTTAATAACACATACACATACGTGCATATATTTAAGGAAAATCAAAAAATTAATAAACATTTATATATAATTTCAATTATTAGTAAATATAAATAAATACATGTTAATATTTCCTAAATATGTATTCATGTGTATGTGTTTGTATTTATAAATACAAAATTAATATGCACAATACATAGACATATATTATGTAAACACAAACTTTTATTCTGGATGCGATTAATCGCGATTAATCGTTTGACAGCCCTAGTTTTTATTACCTTAGAATGAGCTATTTCTATCTGCATACACCGTGGGTCCCATTGCATGGAATTCACCATGTTGTTTCTACAGTAGCCAAAAACTGCTCTACAGAGCGCGTTTCGTAAATATGATATCTCCTTCGGTAAAGAAGCGAAAATGTGACGTAATTTGCTTCGAAAGGGAGGGGTAGGAGTGGAGTGAGCCATTGGTTGCAATTCGCAACCTCACCGCTAAATGCCGCTACATTTCATACACTGGACCTTTAATAAGGACTAAATGTTTATTATAATTATGATTAATTATGATTATTTATAATAAAATTAAC
The DNA here is from genome assembly GCF_024868665.1 of Triplophysa rosa. Classification (NCBI taxonomy): domain Eukaryota; kingdom Metazoa; phylum Chordata; class Actinopteri; order Cypriniformes; family Nemacheilidae; genus Triplophysa; species Triplophysa rosa. The sequence continues at coordinate 15,170,949 of NC_079890.1, read as the reverse complement.
AACAATAGAATAGATAAATTACCATTTTAGCAATAAGTCTCACTTGTTTACTAATGTTGATGGAAAAGAATGTCTGTAAATTTGTAGTGACATTTCTTATTGACACATTAAAGCCACAATATGGAATATTTTGACCGCTAGATGGCACACTTTCGAAACAACAACAAAAGGCGAAGCTAAATGACGTTATGTAGGAGAGTGGAATTATGGGACATGTCGTTTTCACCATCCAGAGGCGCATGGAGATCGCCCATCATGTTCACGGACGAGGTAATGAATGAATTTTATTTCATGTCATCGTAATGAATTAGCTTGCAAGAAACGCTGACTGTAATGCTACGTTAGCCCGTGACTGATATTGGACTTTGTCCATTGATTTGGTAGCGTAATGCTACACAGTTTTACCTGTTTAAAACAGTCATACAGTCGTCGTTTTAAAAAGTAAATTTGAACGAACCCACAATATTTACAAGTAACGTTACTGGCTACATATTTTTGTGTGACATATACTGTATTTCATAGGGTAACTGCATTCATAAATATTCAAATAATCTGTGCATGAGTATTTCGTGTACAATAAAAAAAAATGTGCTTACCTGTCTATTAAAACACATGCGAGAGCGGAGTCTCTGTCGAGTCCAAGTTGGTCGCGAAGCTCTCTCCATTTAGAAAACGCCACGCTGATATTAATCCTTGTTTTATTTCGTAATTTGTCTATAAGTCTGCTTGCCTCATTTGGCCTACGTTTACGCTTTCTTTACGATTCAAGAGTAATCGTGATCCATAATAGGCCCTTTTCACAATGACGTCACTTAACTTCCGCCTTTTCACAAAGCAGTGTATCATAACATCCGTCTTGCAACAAACAAGAAGAAGAAGAACTTCCGTTTTGCCGTCATGCTGGAATTTAACAACAGTAAAAAAAACTGACAGAACACGTATTCAAGTATTTGTCCTAGCACCTTCGCTAACACAAAAAGAAAACAAAACACTTACCTTCATAATCAAACAGGTACTGTTCAACAAAGAATTTGTATCCTTTCTCTAGCTTTGATCTTGTCATTAGCGAAAATTTGTCTGCAAGACGTTGTACATCATCTAGCCGCATTTGTGGCAGATGTGCAATGGACTTGGTAAACTCCATTCTGAGGCGCTAGCGGAAGTGACTTCTTCTTCTTCTTGAGTTTTACTGGCGGTTGGCAAACCAGCTTATAGGTGCATTACCGCCACCTTATGAACTGGAGTGCTAGCGGAAGTAACGATACACTGCTTCGTGGCAGAACGGAAGATGCGTGACATCATGTGAAAAGGGCGTATAACAGAACAACAGATGCTGCATCCCAGATGCTGTATAACCACTTCTGCATTTGCGTGTTGCCGTAGTTTCTACAACCGGAAACTGAGGGTAGTGTGGAGCACCGGATATTAAGTCACTGATATGCGACAAATACAAGGGAGACAAGGGACAGGCCATTATTTTAAATAGGAATTTCTCTGGATTTGCACATTCTTGGGAACATTTGGGATAATGTAAGTACACAACTGCATGGAATATATCACACTGTGCAAGTGATTTTTGGATATTTCATAACAAAATTATTCCATATTGTGGCTTTAAATGAAAACATTCATAAGTAATAGTAAAAAAGATTTTTTGGTAAAGGATGAAATGCAACTAAGATATTTGCTGCTGTATAGATGATTTCATCGGACGCAAGAGCCTGTTTGGTTATAATATAACAACTTTAATTTATATTAATATTTGATTGTATATCATTGTATTAAATTAATTTAAAAATACTCAACAGTCATTGATTCTTTGCGGAGGTCTACCAGAAGTTCAATTCAAGCCACTTAATGTTTGTTTAGGTTGTTGCCAAACTGAAACTGTCAACATATTGACGAAGTACAATTATTACAACCCCTTAAGAACAACTTTAGCTAATGTGTCTTCCTCAAGCATACAGCAGCGAGTTATGGAAGTGGCCTTGCATGATTTGAACCTACAACCTACTGGGTTACGAGCAGTGTTGGGTAAGTTACTCTGAAAAACTAGTGTCAGCTCAAGTCTGAATGCAGTCCAAAAAATAAATGTGTGCTTGGGCTACAGTAGAAATGGTATAGCATAGTAGTTAAACATATGGGCTCGTAACCAGTGTTGGGTGTAACTAGTTACTAAGTAATTAGTTACTGTAATTTAATTACGTTTCCCTTGAAAAGTAAAGTAAGGGATTACTCTTATTTTTTCTGTAATTTAATTACAGTTACTTTTGATGTAATTAAACTAAATACTTTGTGTAATATGTGTGTGTAATAGTGGTATTGACATCAAAATTCAGAGTCTAACTTCAAAATCTGTGCTTTAATGTATTATCACATTTGTAATACTTTGGTCAGTTAATAAGAGTACTTTATGTAGTTTAATATTATTTATTTGAATGAATTAAAAGAGCCCTTTCGTGCCTATCCATGAATCACTTAACTAATCAAGGTTGATGTAGGATATAGAAAGTAATTAGTAATAAGTAACTAAATACTTTTTGGAGAGAGTAATTTTTACAGTAATCTAATTACACTATTGAATATGTAATTAGTAATTAGTAACTGATTTGTACAAGTATGCATAAAGCACATAATAACAAATTGCATCAGTTCTGCAAATTCATCGGTTGATCTCTTTAATACATTTTCACACCATATTTGCTTCTTAACTGAGCAGTTTGCAGTTCCCCTTAATGTAAATTTGTTTGACAGTCAGGTTCCTTTATCCATCAGAGTCACTTACTGTCCAGCCGCGCGGGCCTCTCATCGATCACACACTGCTTTGTGTACGAGTCTTCAATCGTGGGGTCATAGTCAGTGACAAAGTATGACTAAAAACAAAAAGAGAGACAAAAACACAAGGTCATCAAGGTCAGTTTGTCTGTTGGCTGTATTTTGAAAGCTGGTAAATTCTTCCTTTACAGGCAGCATATAGAGAAGGGCAAAAAGACACGTGTGAAGACAAATGCATAAAGTTCTTCCTACTTAAATGCCTTCATTTGATCAAATTTAGAAATGACCTGACATGATTTAGTAAGTTCCCTTTCAAAGTACAAAACCTCATACTTTCTAGTCAATGACTGAGAATTAGACACAAACTTCATTGACCTCAGATGTGACTGAGGGAACTACACGCGTAAATCGTAGCATTTGTTTTGAAAGCTGCACTAAATAAGGGCCCAACAGAAATAAATAAGAGGTCAGCCCTTGTGTGTACAGTGCAAAGACTGAGTTCATGTCAACGCTATCCGAGCGTTTGTGGTCGGAAATTACGATAATTAACCGCAAACGCTAACATTTTGCCTCAATGTTTTGAACTTCTTTGTCTCCACCAGCTACAAGTTTCCATGCTAATCTAAACACAGTATCAGTTTGTGGGGGAAGGAGGAGCTGTAGGGATGCATATTTGACATTTTTCCCATGTTTTGTATGCCTGTCTCCCCAAGAGGCTGTTTAAGTGATGACAGCTGAACGTTATGTTCGGGCTCGTTTCTGTGTCAACTGAACACATGATCACACACACACAACAATGCCAAAGCGGTGGCTTGCTATTATAACTTTGACTATTGATGTTGCTGCAACCATCTGTTTTTAGCAGCGAAACGAGAAGCGCTCTGAAATGAGAGTAAGCTTTGGCTTTGTTCTGCTTTCTGCCTCAACCATTCACCTCAAAGAATTATGTGAATATGGTTTTGACTTTTGAGAGAGAGAATGCATGCCAAAACTGCATAACATACAAGGCTTACTTAGCGTACGTATTTGTCCTGTTTGTCAAGTTAAAAATGATAAATAAATCTGAAAAGCAAAATCTTGTTTTTACCAAGTCAAACTCTATTATGTTGTTTATGGCTAAACAAGTGTAAAATCTGCCAGAAACAAGACAAAAACATATATGATGATAATAACAATAACTGTAAACATAACCACGTCAACGGACAATAACATTGTATTAAATCTGAGCTTGCGCGCAGTGTTACAATCACAAAGATGGATGTAAATGACCTGCTGGCTGCTGTTGCTTTACACTTTGTAAAAAATACAGATGCTTTTGGTTACATGAAATTCTTCAAAGAAGAGTGGCGTTGGTAGAAGCCGTTGTCATCAGTTTACCCAAAACTGACAGTTTACCAAAAAATAAAAATTCTGTCATCATTTACTCACCCTTGAGTTGTTCCAAATCTGTCTAAATGTATATATTTTTGAAACAAAATATATTTGGAAGAATGCTTGTAACCAAACAGTTCTTGCCCACCATTGACTACCATAGTAGGAAAATTGCTTTATACATTTCTGTGTTCTGTTCTTTTTTCTTTGTTTTTTTTTTGTTCTGTCTTTGTTCAATATTTTGAAGAATGTAGAAAAGCAAACAGTTCTGGGGCACTTTCAACTACCATTGTAACTTTCCTACCATGGTAGTCAATTCCAAATATTTTTCTCTGTGTTCATCAGAACAAAGAAATGTATACAGGTTTGGAACAACTCGAGAGTGAGTAAATGATGACAGAATTTATATTTTTGGGTGAACTGTCCCTTTAAAAGTTTAAAATCTTTCTAAATTATGTATGAATACATAATTATTAAAGTTATCGTTATTGTAAATAGTGTGTATGGACCTTTAATCCAAATCTTCTTAGTTGAATGTTTCATGATTTAAAGGGATTGTGGCATCAACTAGAAAAAATTACCCAAATAATGACTCCAAATAAGTTTCCCCTCTGGCATCGCATTAAAAAAACAAGTCAAAGACACTGAAGTAAATTACTTTTTGCTGCATTTGAAGTACAAACAAAGTAGATTATTTGCATTACATAGGAAACTTTGCTGAAACTGAATGAATGCAGCATGTTTGTTGGCGTTTGTTCATTGACAAAGCAGCCCCTAACTCCTCTGTTTTCTCAGCAGTTATTTCACACAGTGGCTCCTCTGTATGCGGCGTGCGCAAGACTCCATCACGTCCACTTTCCACTGTTCAATAATTCATCAGCAGTGCTGCATATGCAGTCGACTTCATCACTCACATGTTGCAGAGAGGATACAGGCGGGGTGAAGTGAGACAGACAGCTAATTCACAAACTCAAAACCTTCCTAGCGTGACATCTTTGTATGTCAGTCACAAACATGAAGGTGTGTTTATGTCACGAGCACACAAACAAGGCCTCAGAATGAGTGTGCATCAGAGTGCTGGTGCTCCAACTGAGTGAGAGTGAAAGTGACACTTTAGATTTAAGCGAGTAAGTGAGAACAGAAGTTCAGAACAATGAAAACATCAATCACAGTGATCAGAGCAAACATTTAGTCACAATGCATTGTGGGAATTGCTATGTAGTGTTCCTTCAGAGCAAAACCTCAGAAAGCACCAATGTCACTGACCTCACCGTGACCACACACGTTGCCGCTGGTGGAAATCTTTTATCGCCATTTTTTATGCTTTTTATTTTCTTCATAAATCATTACTATTAGTCACTCGTCATGTTTGTCTGCGGATTTTGTATATATTTAACTAGGGATGTAACGATTCACTCAGCTCACGATGCGATGCGAGTCACGATTCTGATCTCACGATGCGATTTATTCACGATTTACTCACGATTTATTTTGAAAAAATGAGTTGAAACAAATTAGAAATGAACAACTTCCCTTGCATTACTTCTTAAATGCTTCACGTTTCTTTGTATGATAAAATAATGTTTTATTTCAAATAACAAAACTAAACTGCAATTTTATAACAAATTAATAATAGAAAAAGTCTCTTTAATATAAACAAACTAATACTGTATGTGCTTTTCTTGGATTTTTTTGCATTTAAGAAATATCAGCATGTCCACGTTTAGGTTTGCAGTGAAAATAGCGGCCCCTGCTGTTCAAAAAATGTATTGCGATTCAGTTCAAGCCTCAACCGATTTGAATCGTTGCTCATTATAACCGATTTTCAACCGGCTCAAGGTGAATCGTTACATCCCTATATTTAACCAATTAAAAAGTAGTGATCGACGATACAGTACATCACCAGAGCCGCTATTTAGAGCCACTGTATAGCACACACTAGCATTTTTTTCTTAAAAAAGCAGTTTTTGTTCTTAATTGCTATTTTCTGCAATATCGGTAATAAAAACTCATATTGGTCAACCACTAATTTAAGCGACTAAAAGAGCTTGTTAACAGAGATTGTAAACATTTGACTGAGCTGCGCGCTAAACTACTTTCACTTTCATCACAGTCCTACAGCTGGTAATAAGAATTCAGCTACACACATTCTCAGATAACCAACGGTCAAATAACAGCTTCCATGACTTTAACATCGGCTGTGAAAGCTGTTCTGTGTAACACACTGATATTGTGTGTGTGTGTGTGTGTGTGTGTGTGTGTGCGCGCACTGCGCATACCTCTAAGACACTTCTATGAAATGTCCTTTGAAGTCCTGCTTGCAAATGTCTCCTGGTCAATCTGCTTGTTTTATTATCCAACTTAGGTCCAATATAAAAAGGCAAAACCAATGCTTCTGTTATTAGTGTTAATTAATATAATCGGTCTGACCCAATCGTTCCGGTGTCCCTCGCCATAGTAGGAAAAAAATTGCGATCTCTAACAAAGATTGACATTTGCATATGCACTAGCAGACCTCCGTTACACTTCGATCGATCCACATGTGTTTAACTGATGAAGTGAAGTTGTCATTGTTATTGTTTATTGCTAAAAGCCAAAGCTTATGAATACACGTGCACTGAGAGGGGGACCGACCAATCACAACACCCTGAGTAGCGGAAGCTCGCTGATATGGTGTGGGTGGGACATCTTCAGACACACGCTCTAAGCGGGGAACCAATCACGACAGACCTGGTCAGCTTTACCAATCAGAGCGTTTCGGAAGGAGGGACTTTATATATACCGGAAGCAATCCAGTCGTTTTAGTGAGAAGAGGGACAGCGTTGAACAATAGACTTGAAATATAAAGTTTTTTTTATTAGAAACATGAACATCCATTGTTAAACACCCAAAAAACATAATCAACGCCTCAAAAACAGCAAAGGAATGCCCCCTTTAAATCTCCTGACAGCTGTACATTATAATCATGTTTCTTTTGACTGTCCCCAAAGACAAGATTTTGGTCATTTCAGGGGACAGTTTTGACCCCAAAGTATAGCTAAATAAACCCACACAAACACAGTGACTGTCTGCTTTGGTTGAGAGGCAAGCAGAGAGAGATTGTGGTTGAACACTGCCTGCATTTCAAAGTCATACAGTAGCTGCTGAGTTGTGCTCACCTGTACACATTTCCGACCCGATGCCCACCTGTGCTACCTCTGCTCTGCATGACAACAAGTCTCAGTTGACCTTCATCAGACATGTGAGATGACCAGTAATGGCTAACTCAAACAGCGGGGGGGTTCCATCTGCTTTGGCCCCCGTTACCCTCACACAAACACGCGCAATAAAATTGCTCCATAGAGAACATGGCTTTCAGTCTTACACAGTATTCTCTCAGAAACAACCACCCTGGACTAAAATGCGAATCGAATCCAGCTTTTCAAAACAAATCTCCTTTATAAACCACTCAATTCAGCTGAGCTGTTGTTGTTGTCGTGTGTGCAAAAGAACTGCTCTGCAATTGTACAGATAATCCTATAAACACTTCAGTCATCGTTCAAGTCATTCAGCATTTTTAGTGGTTGCTAACTGCTTAAATGCTCTATAAAATGTTCTGTGCCAAGGTATACTAATTAAAAGTTCTAGCCAGATTTTACAGCTGTGTCACGACTCAGCCATAAAGGGTGATTCGAGCCGAGCCATCAGACGCAAAGCATTCTGGTAGAGGAAAAGGCCCACCCCAGTGAGTCGAAACCAACAGGGCACCTCCAATATTACAGTACATTCCACTTTGGTCTAAAGGAAGGAAACTCCACCTACAGGGCCGGCAAAGTACAGTCCTCTGGGTGGTGGTGATGTCACAAAGGAGATATTCCCATTCCGCCCACTACACACAAGGACACTCCTTTCCACAGTCACTTCAGCATTCCCCATACAATGCATTTACTTGGGCGGTCCGCCCAGGTATATTTATGGCCGCCCAAGTATATTTGGCGTCACATTTTTTTGTATCCATCCGTGCTAATGACAGTATCTGTGATCGAATAACTTGTGGATAAACAGCGCTTATGCGTCTTCTCTCCTTCCTGACTTGTTTGGTGTGAGTGGAGCGTGGCCGCGTGCGCGTCCTCCTCTTCCGTGTTCGCATGCACTCTCTTCCGATGAGCTCCAAGTGTGTGCGCGAGCCCTTGGCCTGTCGTATTTAACTGTCACTTGCATTTAAAATCAAAGAAGCGTTCGTAATACAGCAACACGTTGTCGAGAAAGGGCAAACAGCATATAGCCGCTCTTTAATGTAGATGTACTGTATTGTCCGATGATGTTGCGTTTATAAATCCAAATTTTAGCAGCGGTTAAAGTGACTGCTGGTGGCATCCCGTTGTAAAATACAGCCATGTTCAGACTTGACTTCTTTTTTGAAGCTGCTAGCGTCTGTTTTACATTATAATGGAGTAAGGGGGCGATCACATAGAACGCGCTTTTCATGTTCGAAAACGTGAGGCGTGCTGCGCTGCTCTTTTGGTTGACTCAGCTGTCCTGTCAGTCAAGGATTATAGCGCGAGCGCTCTAGTTGCTGTTAACTGTCTTATCATCAGAAACTTTAAAAAGGTACAAGCAGAGGGCGTTTGCTTGGACCTTTCTCGGTTAACCCGTGCCAGCACAAGTTTCTCCTGATCAGGCCCTAAACCGTGTTTTCAAAAAACGTCCTAAGCGCTGTTTTAAACACCAGCGCCGGCGTCTTTTTCTGCAGCTCAGGGCGTCTTTTTAGGGTGAAAAAAGTTCTACTTTTCTGAAAAAACGCCCCACGTCAAGCTCCTTTTTCACAGCCAACACATGACAGAGACCTGTCGTTTCCATAACAACATGCGAGGAATATGATTGGTCGAGAAGGCTCAAGCTCAAAAAAATAAAATGGCGGCCGAAACGCCCGTTGGAGGATAGTTTTGTATAAATGTAAATTAATTTTCACTTTCAACAACTTCTGACTGCATTTCTATCGAGAAATTAGTATTGTAGTTTTTAAATATATGATTAGTTATTGCAAAGACGCTCTCTGTTTATAATTCAAAAAGACTTCAGTTACGCTGCCTATGTTTCTCTGGGCTGCCTTCGTGCGCGAAGTCATCCCAGCTAACAATTTTTGGTTCCCAGAACGTTCCCCTAACGTTAGTTTTTGGTTACCAGAACGTTCCCCTAACGTTAGTTTTTGGTTCCCAGAACGTTCCCCTAACGTTAGTTTTTGGTTCCCAGAACGTTATTTTCTAAGGTTCGTTTTTGGTTCTCCAGGAAAGTTTTCTTTACGTTAATAGAACGTTAGTTTCTGGTTCCCATAACGTTCTGGGAACCAAAAACTAACGTTAGGGGAACGTTACCCTAACGTTATAGAAACCATGAAACTAACGTTTTATTTCCGTAAAGATAACCAAAAACAAACCTTAAAAAAACTTTCTGGGAACCAGAAACTAACGTTATGGGAACGTTCCCAGAACGTTAGCCTAAAATATTTTTCTCGGTCCATTTACACGTCAGTAATGAATACATCCATGCTGTGTTTTTATCCATCGCAATCTAATCTAATTAAAATAAGTAAACTGCATCATCCCACACAATATGGAGGATGAAATCAATGCATTAGATTATTCTTTTAGCCTAATAATTCCTTTTTCATCACTAAAGTAGCCTAATTTTCGATTTAAACAGCACAGTATATCATTTCTAATAAAACCACACTGTGTGTAGGCCTACCTCAACATCAGACATTATAGATATCGAAATAAAATAACCAATGACTTCAACACAATATTTAAAGCAGATTTTTATTGACAGAAGAATAAACATTGAATTATCTTCAGGCTAACAATATTCTTGTCTCACCACAGAAGTATAGCGCGGCTCCGTCTTTAGATTTAACAATCAAAAGCCCTGAGTTTCAGTCCTTTCATCATGGTCTGTTGATTTAGATGTGTCAAATCAATCGAAAATCACGAAAATATAAGTTTACTCTCAAATCTGTACGGTTTTAAATAAAAAATTAAAATAAATAAACGCTAAACTAATGTGTTAGTGGGTGAGGTAAAACGAAATGACCGTTAATTTTTAAATGACGGAGTGCGCGAGGAGCGGAGAATGCACGTGCTCGAGGCGCACACACATACAGTAACAGACAACCACACTAAAGAAATACACATATATGATTGCATTTTCATTTAGCTTAACTAGTTTATTATTTTCAGCCATTAAAAGGCACATTTATTAATTTCATTTGGTCAGTATAACATGTGTTAATGTGATCTTATAATTTATGTATTTCACGTCACTGACGTTTACCAGTTTTGACTATTTTTACCATAAAAAATAGCCAAAAATAACATCAGGGAACGTTACTTTCTGGTTATTTTCTGGTTGCAAAAAAATAAACAATAAATAACCATCAGAGAACGTTATTTTCTGGTTGCAAAAGAATAACCAGAAAATAACCATCAGGGAACGTTACTTTCTGGTTATTTTCTGGTTGCAAAAAATAACCAATAAATAACCATCAGAGAACGTTATTTTCTGGTTGCAAAAAAATAACCAGAAAATAACCATCAGAGAACGTTATTTTCTGGTTATTTTCTGGTTGCAAAAAATAACCAGAAAATAACCATCAGAGAACGTTATTTTCTGGTTATTTTCTGGTTGCAAAAAAATAACCAGAAAATAACCATCAGAGAACGTTATTTTCTGGTTATTTTCTGGTTGCAAAAAAATAACCAGAAAATAACCATCAGGGAACGTTATTTTCTGGTTATTTTCTGGTTGCAAAAAGAACCAAAAATAACCATCAGAGAACGTTATTTTCTGGTTATTTTCTGGTTTAAAAAACAACAAAAAATAACCATCAGAGAACGTTATTTCTGGAACGTTATTTTCTGGTTGCAAAAAAATAACCAGAAAATAACCATCAGGGAACGTTATTTTCTGGTTATTATCTGGTTATTTAAAACAAACCAGCCTGCAACGTTCTGGGAACGTTATTTTCTGGTTGCAAAAAAATAAAACCTGAAAAGAACGTTCTTAGAACGTTATTTTTTGGTTCCCAAAAAAATAACCAAAAGGGAACCAAAAACTAACGTTAGGGGAACGTTCTGTGTTTGCTGGGATGGCGTTCGGCTGCTATTTGTAACCAAACGCTTTTTTTTACTAAAAAAGCGCTTTTGTCAACTTTTTCTTGCCAAAAAAGTGCTAACACTAACATGACGTGATGATGTCACAAATATCCTAATTAGTTTGTGACGTCAAAAAAGGTACTAACACGACGTGATGACGTCACAAATATGCTAATTAGTTCGTGACGTCACCAGCGCCACAAGTCTGTCAAAATCCTATGGGAAACACCTTCCCTTTCTTTCTGCTTTCCAGCACCAACCTATCCCACCATCCGTCCATGCATCCTCTGCCCACCCAGTGTATTCATACCTTTAAACAGTAAGTGCTTGTTTGAAACAGAACAAAATAGGTCACAGCGGAGCAGTTTGAAACGTGGTCTATGTGAAGAACAGCAGTCTATGAGTAGAACAGACTGTGGTATTTGTATTCTTACATTAAAAAGGAAATATGTATCAGTGTCTTTGACAATACCGTATAAATGCTAAAAAGGGTGTGCACCAAATTTGTAGCCACATCCTAACCAGACACGTCTCTACAATCTGTTCTGCCTAACACATATTAAGATAACACTGAATGTAAATTGGCAGGGATCCATTTCTACCATATACAGTCAGTCACAAAAAAAAAAAAAAAGAAACCACTCCAAAAACCCCCAGTATTTCTGAATGTACCATTTTTATTTTATGTACGTGTTTATGTAAAATCCGTTTCATTTTGTGAACTAGTGACAACATTTCTCCCAAATTCAAAATAAAAAGATTTCTATTTATTTTAAATTTATCTGTAAAAATTGAAATGAGACAAACTTATAAAAAAGGCAATGTTTTCAGATCTTGAATACTGCAAAGAAAACAATACTGTATGCACGTTTAAACAACACAATACTAATGTTTATACATGCATTTTAGGATCAGTTCAAAAATGAATATATGACAGAATAATATAACATATTTCATACGTCTTTGCATTCTCTTAGTCTTTCACATTGCTGTTGGGGGACTATGTCATTCCTAAGGTTTAATTTTGTTGAAATTCAACAGACAGTGGACTGAAATTGCCACAACACATGCAGAAATGCTGATTAAAGGCAAAACTGAAGTGGACTTTCCGCAGCTATGTAGAAACAGCATTACCCTACAACGAAAAGGAGCGAAAATTTTCTGATGCAAAAAAGCCAAGAGCATGTTAACACAACAATCCTTATTAGGGATGTAACAATATTATAAATAACGCAATAGATAAATTGTCTCAACATTATCGTGGTCACATGACTGTATGAAATGATAGGTCTTCCGGACCTTTAACAAAGAGAATCTTAAACCACACAATAGATATTACCTCTGTCAAGGTCCAGCTGGTGCAGTTTTTTTATTTGATAATAGGGAGTTTTAAGTCATTTGACCCATCTCATACTATGCCTCATACCTCAAAGCAAACGTTATGATTAGAGGATAAAGAAAAGAGGACAGGATGACATTGTTCATTTGTACGTCATTGCAATGTTCAATAATTGTTTATTAAACACTTATGGCACTTTTTTCCAAGTCTTCATTTGTCTTTTTAAATATCCCAATAAACATTGCACCGCAGGCATTACACCAAGGTATTATCGTACCGTGAGATTTTGATATTGTTACATCCCTATTCATTATTATATTAATTTTATTCAAAAAATGTAAGTTGTCAATATTAAACACGATTCACCGTTATGCCATTTCAAACCTTCAGAATTTCCTCTTTAACAACTACCCCAGGGGGAAGATCACACTGGCAAACGTTTATTGTATTCTACAGAAGTAATAAAATATACAGGTTTGGAATAAACACTTTAATATATTTCATATTATCTAAGCTGCTTTCTCCATGACCTTTTGGGAATGTAGATTACACGCTAGAAAACTATTCTCCCTGTAAAACTACCAACAGTATTAACAAAAGACAATAAAAGAAAGTGAAGTCATTATAGATAATTAAAAGTACAGATCATAATCAAATTGAATTGTCAGGTGCCTGAAGATTGCCACCTCAACAAATCCTAAAATTCCAAGTTTCCCAAGTTTTGTAAATATGACTTTGCTTGGTTTCTCATGTGCTTGAATTACAATATTTCCAACTCCACTTGAACGCAGCAAAACTAGATTTATCAGACGTTTACCTCTGTAGCTCACTGTGTGTATGAGTGTCTATATACATAAGTTGTACAAAGTAAGAAATATTAAGGTGTCAGGTTCAGGCAGAGTGTTGCTGCTTTAATTAAAGCCAGCCGTTAGTTACATCCACACCCGGGGCATGATGCCAGGCTTTAAATGGAAGCACCCACTTTGCTTTCCTACATTCATCCATCCAAAGAGTCCACATACAGTATACGGCTTCATGACACTAAAATATGTTGGGAGTAAAGATGTAGAGAGGTATGTGGGCAAAAGATAAAGTCACGCAAACCAGCATAGCTTGCAAAATTGCGTCTATTTGTTAAGCAGCGACCTTTCAGTCAAACAATTATATGATACATACCATCTGCATGCCTAAAATAGGTTGGTTGACTGTAATGTAGTGATTTTATAAATAGACTACATTTTTGCAAGCTATGCAGGTGTGCAGAACTTGTTTGTTTGTGTTTTGCAAGTCGGTCTGTAACTATTCCGTGGTGTGAGCCCAAAGAACACGGTCAGGTTTTTTCAATGTCTGAATAACACATCCATGCAGAATTTCCATCCAGTTTACCATTGTACCACTGTAGCTCATTTCCCATCTAGGAAACACACTCCCATGAGAAGGAGCTACTTCTGGGAAGGTTAAAATTAAATTAAAAATGCCAATGCCAATCGGTTTTCATTTTTATACGCTCCAGAACACAGTGCTGAGAGAGAGACGTATTCATCTTGGAATGAATTCATCACTGTGCGGCTGTAGACCAGTTCCAGCGTCCAGACTGAAACCATTTTCTTCCGGAAGATTCCTTGTCTTGAAGACAATAATGATGAAAAATAGGATGGCAAAGACAGGAAGGTCAGGGACACATGACAAACTGTGGCTTCTAGTTTCTGAACGATTCCCTGAAGCGACTGACCCTCATGTTTGTTGCATTCTTTTGTACGCTTGCCAAGCATATCAATCATTCTGGGCAACCCGTACCCAACAATCTTCTTCTTCAACTTTAACCACGGTGACCTTTCGTCATTCAGAGGTCTTCACACAACGCTGACCTCCACACGGTACAGTTGAAGAGCCTGGCCTTCCGCAGCTGTCAGTAATCACCCACAAATGGCCGTGATGGGAGGTTAACGTGAAGCAGATGGACCGCACGGCACTGGTCTCCAAAGCCATTGACTCCACATGGGTCTCCATTTCCCTCTTGTTGAGCTCAGACTGACCGGTCCAACCTCAGCACACAAAAGAGACTCCATTTCCTAGGGAAACGCCTACTTTTCCCATGAGCTCATACTATTGCCAAAAAGGTCATTTGATAAATACATATTGAAACAATATGAACAGGGTGCATGTAGGGAGTAATTCCTTAAAGATTGTGGGGGATCGCAATGTTTTTGGCAACTGTTTTGAATAATGGTGTAGTGTATCATAGGGTGTTGGTTAAGCACTTGTACAGATGTCAGATGTCGGAGAGCTTCCAATGAAACAAATCACGAATCTTCAACATATACAATATCTCACTGTATATGCCTGTCCTCTGCAACGAATCAATTAGGTTGCCCCCATCAAAAACTTCCTGTTGACATCATGTGCTTCATACAACCACATCACATGAACGGCAGCTGAAGGCATAATTCTGCAACATCAACAGGAAGACACGACTCTCTTTATTGCACATTTAAATGAGGATTCTAGATCACTGAACATTCCCAGCAGTTCAAGAATCTAGGCAGAAAACCTGAAAACACCATCGGTTGTTGTCGAAAAGTATCTACAGGTGTTATGTATAAAATATGAGCTATTAATATATCTAGACAGAGCTATTTTTTGATTCATGTGACACTAGTTGACCTCATTAACCAATTTTTTCTGGATGAATAGCCGAACCATCATAATCCATCCCTTAAACTCACATTTGGGCTGTACGATAATGGGTAAAATGATAATCCTTAGTATTTAAATTAAATTTTTAATCACGATTATTCTATTACTTTAGCACTTTTTTATTTTATTTCATCTATTACACTTTATAGCCTATTAATACATGTTATGTGTGTAATATTTAGGAGGATCTATTGACTGAAATGCAATATAATATACATGACCATGTGTGCAGAGATGTATAAAGACCTTACATAATGAAGCGTTATGTTTTTATAACCTTAGAATAAGATATTCATATCTACTGTACATACATCGCGGGTCCCCATTGAAATTGGCCATGTTGTTTCTACAGTAGCCCTAAATGGACAAACTGCTCTACAGTGCGCATTTCGTAAATGTTATCTCTTTCGGCATAGAAGCGAAAACGCAACAACATCTTTGTCCAGTGAGAGCCACTGTAGTTCTTCGAAAGGGAGGAGTGGAGTGAGTTGGTTGCAATTTGCAACTTCACCACTACAGGTAGACTCCACTAGATAACTCCACATTGCTCCTTTAACAAATGAATATCACAATTATTATGGTTAATTAGTCGTGGGATGCAGAAATTGTTATAGCCATTAAAATCCGATTAATTGTTCAGTCCTAACTTACATTATACTTACTTACTGCTGATTTATTCATTTTTAAGTATTTGGGATTTTAAAAACAAGTTGAAAATGTGCTGAATGTTTCATTTCATCCAATTGAAATTAGCAAAACAGTTAGATCAAATTTACATTTGATTGAAACGTGGAGGCGGATGTGAGTTGACACAGGGTGCGCACGTGCGTCAAGCCTCATCCATATTGCCAGATGCGCTTGTGGAGACTTGCCGTGTGGAGCCGGACTCAAGTACTATAAACGAGACATGCAACGCAGGGCAGAGAGGCGCGAGTATGAAACTGGCCGTGTCTGCAGTCTTCTGAACTGGAATTTTCTTTAGTATTTATTTGCCTAATATAATCGATCTGACTCTGCAGACGCCATAATCAAACTCACTCTCTCTCTCTCCCGCTTTCTGTTTTTTTTTGTTTTAATGACGGAGTTTACGCAGTTGGCTAGGGCAGTGCTGATTAGGCATAACGGAGGTGCGCTCACTCAGTTGGTTAGCAAGAATGCCATTTAAAGCGGGCTTGGAACAGACGCGTTTCATATTTTTCACATCGATTGCGATTCGATTTCGATTAATCGCTCAGCCCTAATTTGTAGTAACACTGGGAAAAAACCTGTGAAAATTTTTAAACACAAGAAACATGAAGCTTCATTCACCTGAACTGCTTCACTGGTTGCTCCAAACAGCGTGTTCATGTGCTTCCACAACAAGGGAAGAATCCCCGCAGAGTTGAAAAGAACAGAAAGAGAGAATACGAGAGCTGACCAATCCCACCCAACAGTTTTAGTGGCATTAAGTCTTCAATCGGCCTGCGAAAGATCAGCGTGGTCTGCATGCTCTGTTTGAACTCACCGGGTGGCCCTATAAAAACACTTGACCAGCAAACTCCCCACCAAACAAGCTCAAAGAGCTCATTTCACGCAAGCAGCATTAATCGACAGCTCACCCGCTTGACGTAGTGCCCTGTATTTTACTGCAATTTGAGGAACCAAATTATGAAACGTACTTCCTTGTCACCTACACAGCTGGTTTTGCTCTAAATCACAGCCAAACAAAGTGCAACAAAAGCATACATCATCATTTAGCATCGTCATACACCATTTTCATTCCATTTACAAAAAATAATATATTTTGAGAACTTTGGTTTTGTGTCCATACTATGGAAGTCAATAGGGACCAATATTGTTTGGTTACCAACATTACTTTAAAATATCTTCTGTTGTGTTCTGCAGAAGAAACAAAATCATTAAGGTTTGGAATGACAAGAGGGTCAGTAAATGATGACAGAAATTCCATTTTGGGGTGAACTATACCTTTAACTAATGCAGTAAGCCTATTCTATCTATGAGCTCATATACCTAATAATTCCCAAGTGATATCTTGTCTTGTGAAATAAGTGTGATATCTTAAAATGTGAAAGCAAATCTTGAGTTTTAAATGAGATGATGCTGTGGTGCTTAACCCTCACAAGTGTATGATACTAAACAGTTCTAATACTGCTTTACATTGCAAGACATTGCTCTGTGGTTGCTACAGTGTTCTAAGTGGTTTGTAGTGTTTCTATGTGGTTGCTTACTGGCCCAAATCAAAAAAGCCTGCTGCCAAATCACTGTTACTGTATATTATGGACACTCCTTTAATACAAGTCAGGGAAATCATTCAAATCCACCTGGTTAGAAAGGTAATAGCATACCTCTCCTCAACAGTTTTAAGTATATTTCAAGTTTGCAGAAGAATAAACTGAAAGTAACAGTGATGCTAATAGCGCACCAGTAATTACAGAACAACTTCAAATTCAAGGAAGTACAGTACATGACACAGTTGGATGAGGTCATGTGTTAGCATACTGCACTCATTCAATGCCTGGAATGTGGAACGACTCGGCCGTATCACTACAGCAAGTGAACCACCCCCTTGACCCCATCTGATCAAACAGACTCTTTTATGCTCGTTGATCCTCTGCTTGACGTTAACCATCCACATGGTCAGAATTCCACTGGCTATGTTCCAGAGAAAAGGGAGGAATTTTCAGAAAAATCCTCGCAAGGCTTTCTGTCTACGTAACATTACAATATTTTAGAAGTTAAAGAGAGGCTTGTGCGTTGTTCCAGATAGACTAACAGAGTGAGATCTTTGCTTGGCAGTCTGACAGAAACACAGCACTATTACCGTTTTAGGCCAGCAGTCTCCCAATGCACAGAGAACAGAACTGCTATTAAAGCAGCAGACTGCTTCTAATAAATAAGAGCCAATGGCACTACGCACCGTCTGTCCTCACAAGCCCTACTATTTGAAAAAGTGAGGGGAGCAGTACAATTCACATCCAGACACCATTTTACACCGAGGGAGGCCAATGTGCATTAGGCTTAAAGGGTTAGTTCACTCAAAAATGAAAATTCTGTCATTACTCACCCTCAGGTTGTTTCAAACCTGTATAAATTTTCTCTGTTAAACAAAAAGAAAGATATTTGTAAGAATGTTAGCAATTTTCAGTTCTGTGACATCATCCATACCATAGTAGGAAAATAATATTGTACTGTTCTGTTGAACACAAAGTGAGATATTTTGAAGACTTTAGTGAAACAACCAGTTGTGGGGCACCTTTGACTACCATTTAATTTGACCTACAGTATCTCACAGAGTACACCCCTCACATTTTTGTAAATATTTTATTATATCTTTTCATGTGACAACACTGAAGAAATGACACTTTGCTACAATGTAAAGTAGTGAGTGTACAGCTTGTACAACAGTGTAAATTAGCTGTAAATTAACAAAAGTGAGTACACCCCTAAGTGAAAATGTCCAAATTGGGCCCAAAGTGTCAATATTTTGTGTGGACACCATTATTTTCCAGCACTGCCTTAACCCTCTTGGGCATGGAGTTCACCAGAGCTTCACAGGTTGCCACTGGAGTCCTCTTCCAGTCCTCCATGACGACATCACGGAGCTGGTGGATGTTAGAGACCTTGCGTTCCTCCACCTTCCGTTTGAGAATGCCCCACAGATGCTCAATAGGGTTTAGGTCTGGAGACATGCTTGACCAGTCCATCACCTTTACCCTCAGCTTCTTTTAGGGTCGTTATCATGTTGGAATACTGCCCTGCGGTCCAGTCTCCGAAGGGAGGGGATCATGCTCTGCTTCAGTATGTCACAGTACATGTTGGCATTCATGGTTCCCTCAATGAACTGTAGCTCCCCAGTGCCGGCAGCACTCATGCAGCCCCAGACCATGACACTCCCACCACCATGCTAGACTGTAGGCAAGACACACTTGTCATTGTACTCCTCACCTGGTTGTCGCCACACACGCTTGGCACCATCTGAACCAAATAAGTTTATCTTGGTCTCATCAGACCACAGGACATGGTTCCAGTAATCCATGTCCTTAGTCTGCTTGTCTTCAGCTAACTATTTGCGGGCTTTCTTGTGCATCATCTTTAGAAGAGGCTTCCTTCTGGGACGACAGCCATGCAGACCAATTTGATGCAGTGTGCGGCCTATGGTCTGAGCACTGACAGGCCGACCCCCCACCCCTTCAACCTCTGCAGCAATGCTGGCAGCACTCATACGTCTATTTCCCAAAGACAACCTCTGGATATGACGCTGAGCACGTGCACTCAACGTCTTTGGTCGACCATGGCGAGGTCTGTTCTGAGTGGAACCTGTCCTGTTAAACCGCTGTATGGTCTTGGCCACCGTGCTGCAGCTCAGTTTCAGGGTCTTGGCAATCTTCTTATAGCCTAGGCCATCTTTATGTAGAGCAACTATTCTTTTTTTCAGATCCTCAGAGAGCTTTGCCATGAGGTGCCATGTTGAACTTCCAGTGACCAGTATGAGAGAGTGAGAGCGATAACACCAAATTTAACACACCTGCTCCCCATTCACAACTGAGACCTTGTAACACTATAGAATCACATGACACCTGGCATGGAAAATGGCTAATTGGGCCCAATTTGGACATGTTCACTTAGGGGTGTACTCACTTTTGTTGCCAGCGGTTTAGACATTAATGGCTGCATGTTGTTATTTTGAGGCGACAGCAAATGTACACTGTTATACAAGCTGTACACTCACTACTTTACATTGTAGCAAAGTTTCATTTCTTCATTGTTGTCACATGAAAAGATATAAAATATTTACAAAAATGTGAGTAGTACATTTGTAGTATATCACTGCTGTCGAATATTATGGTAACTATTACACTCTATTAACATATACTACAGTATTCTGTAGTACCTATATAGTAAATTCATACACTTTATACATTCTGTAGTATACTTTCATATTTACTGAAGTAAAAAAACGGTACTGTATCTAGGAAATTTACTATACAGTTTGCTATAATAAATATTACACTCCAGTATTGTTTTTAATGTGAGATTGTAAAAAATTAAAAAAGTAGTTTCAAAGAAGCTAGCTACTTTTTTATAGTAACTTGTAGTGTAGCTAACTACTTTTTCAGATGGGTAGCTAAGCTGTAACTTAACTACTTTTATTAATGAGTAGCTTGTAGCTTATCTAACTACAATTTCAAAGTAGCTTCCCCAACACTGCTAACATTCTTCCAAATATCTTTCTCTGTGTTCAACGGAACAAAGTAATTTATACAGGTATGAAATGACATGAGGCTGAGTAAATGATGACAGAATTTTCACTTTTGGTTGAACTGTCACTTTAATGAAAGCACTCCTCCTCTATTAACAATAATACATTGTTTTGGTTGTTGAAGATTTGGGTTTATCGCAATCTGAGCTATAGGGGCAATTTAGAATCAGATATGAAAAATCAAACGTTTTGAAAGGGTCAAACATTTGATCAATGCTAAAGGTTTATCAAACCCACTTAACACTTGTGCTCTGAGGCCAAGTGGTGCTAGTGGAGCACATGCTCTCCTCTCTTTGGGGTCGTGAAGCAGGCTCTGAGAGACATGCATCACCTGTTGAGGAGCTCTCGGACCCCTGCTTACTGTCTAACAGCCCTGCAACAGCTGCAACGTTAATGAACTCAACTCAGCTTGTCCTGCTCTCTGACAACTGTCCAGCCCAAGATCATTGCGAACTGGACCATCAGTTTCAGTAGTGGTCACAACTGAGATTTACTTAAATAAACAAGGAAATAATTATTTTAGAGGTTCTATGACTAAAACACAGGAAAAATAGTAAACATGTACTATGTGGAAATGCCAAACTGCTTATATTCTAAGAAAATAACCTTATACACAAGACAATCATGAGATAATCAATTAATAGGGGACGGTGGATGGTGCTGGGCTGCAGCTGGGGTAAAGGGTGGACGATGCCTGGCTATAGCCGCAGGAGAAGGTGGATGGTGTTGGACTACAGCTGGAGAAGGGGGTGGGTGACACTGGAGAAGAAGGTGGATGATCCTGGGCTACAACTGGGAGAGAGTGTGGATGGTGCTGGGCTATGGGTGCGGAAGAAGGTATTTGGTGCTGGACTACAGCTGAGAGAGTAGGTATATGATCATGAGCTAAAACTGGTAGATAGGGTGGATGGTGTTGGGCTATAGCTGCAGGAGAAGGTGGATGGTGTTGAGCTATAGCTGGGGGATGACACTGGGCTACAGCAGGAGAAGAGGGTGGATGATCATGGGCTACAGCTGGAGAAGAGAGTTGATGGTGTTGGGCTACAGCTGGAGAATGGCGTGTATGATGATGGGCTACAGCTGGAGTAGAGGGTGGATGGTGTTCAGCAGGGGAAAAGGGAGGGGTATGTTTGCATGCATACTTAGGGCACATGAGGAATGTGAGGCGGGGGGCTGACTGACCGGCCAGGCTTCCGGGGAAAGGCGCCATGAGATCAGTGACTCAAAGAGAGCAGCTGAACAGTAACTTCATCAAATGCTACTATGATGCCACTGACCCCGTGGCACATGCCTGTGTGGAAAATCATCAGGAGACGCAAGGCCAAAAGGTTTAAACATTGCTACACAGCACAATAAAAGCACGAAAGAGAGAGAGAGAGTTGAGCAATTGTCTGGGAGTGTGATATCAGGTCAGCACATCTCTCCCATGTGTGACTGCTCCATACTGCAGTAAAGACTTGCATTGTTACCCACCCAGCTTTACAAACCAAATAACTTTTATCCAGTTTGCAAGAGGACAGGTCAGTTACTACAGCAGATGTATAAATCTTGAGCCATAGAGGTAAACACGTTGAACTGACAGTGACAAACAATTTCTTTCCACACTATTGATTGTAACTAGATGTCGGAAACATCAATAAGCGGATCCCAAAGCAGATGTCATATCTGTATAATGAAGATGCTCAGCAGATATATTTAGAGACAAATCTCTGACAGACTGTTGTACATCAGGCGAACAATACGTATAACAGAATTATAGTTTAATAGAAATTAAGTTTAAAGGAGAAAACAAATATCTCCAAAAAACAAATAACAACGCTTTACACAATAAGAATTATTTTGTAACATCATATTATATGTTTGTTACGCAATGGAAACGTTGTCCTTCTTTGTACACAAACGCAAAAGGTGTGGTGTAACTTTCTTAGCGTAGTTTAAAGCAGAAAAGGTGCGAGCTAAGATTCGTCGATAGATTCTCATCCAGCAGCTAGCGCAAGTAAACAGGATACCTCAGAAGAAAGCGAGCCACATAAAAGCCACAGAAGTTAACGAAAGAGGCAGTACGAGAGCAAAAGACGTGTGTGGGCGCCACTCAACAAACATCAGACAAACACAGACACACAGCCTACGTACCCTCCCCCTCGACAAACTCTTCCCCTCTCCTTTAAACACACATGCATGCATACTCGAAACACAAAACTTGCCACTTCTCCAAACTGCTACTCAAACCAGTGCAAAGCTGTGTTTTCAATAGCAGAGCACACAAAAAAAGAGCAACTTCTTTTAAACGAGGGCTGAAAACACCGGCGAAAGTGTTATTAGATGAGTTGGGCATGCGCGTCACCTACAATAGACAGTTAAGTAAATGAGGTACACTGTGTGCTCCATTTCTGATGATGAGGCGTAACCTCCTGAGACACTGAGATGAATTGGCCTGTCAGTGTTTTTTATTAAAGCACTGGATAAGGCAGCACAGCGGTGGATAAGCTACAGCTGGGACGGAGCATAAGATGTTTACGCTCACAGCATCCGCCTAATGCGCTTGGTTCGCATCAATGGATTGGTTTACGAAACTGGTAGGAAGATCGCGGGGGTGGCGTGCGGGCCGAGATTCTCATTCTCAATTCAAATTAAGCACAGTCCCCATGTATCAGTTCCTGGCTCTGGTCTAATCTAGGTACTGTCACTTTAGAGCATAAAAGGAGTGTGTTACCAGCCCCTCTGGAATGCATGCACTCTTCTTTCGCCCCAGGCTCTTCAACCTCCAGTCTGCTAATTTTGACTGGTGCCGTTTGTTTCTCCTGGTTCCAGAACTTTGGAAAAAAGACCCAAACACAGGATGTCAACATGTTGATATATATGGCTGTGATATTCCATTACATGAGATCGTTGTCTTTTACTTGCAAACCATAATATCCTGTTTTTAATCACACATCGTAGGCCAATAGCATGTGATATCATCAACATATTTGCAACATTACAGCCTTCCTAGATATAAGCTAAATATGAGCATATTTGAGAATTTTCACAATTATACTCGTTTTTTATTAAAATAGGTAGGTGTCCAAGAACAAAGGATTAAAGCAAAGTTTGGTTCCATGAGATAACTCTGTTTTTTAAAAAAAAATCAAAAATCATGTTTTTTATTATGTTATGTTTAATTGTGTTTTTTTTATTGTTAATTAGCAGTATTTTTTTAGTTATTATGGCTATATCAAAACAAACCAACGGCAGTTTGAGTGATATTAATTGGAATGCAAATAAAAAAACATGAGTTATCTCATTTTGGAACCAAACTCTTCAAATGTATTATTACAGAATATTTACATGTATGCTTTGGGCAGATGCTTTTTTGAAAGTTACTTGCAGTGCATTCATGCTATACTTTTTATATCGGTTTGTGCGTTTCCTGGATATCAAACCCATGACCTTTGCGCTGCTCTACCAACTGATCTACAACAGCACCTATTTTCAAAAAACACTTGCATTAATAAATAATAAACAATTTGCAGGAATCCTTGCGTGCATAATCAAACCACTCCTTTGTCCAAAACTGCTTTATCACTATTTAAATGGATAATTCACCCAAAAATGAAAATTCTGTCATCATTTAATTACCCTCAAGTTGTTCCAAACCTGTATACATTTCTTTGTTCTGTTGAACACAAAAAGATAATTGGAAGAATGTTAATAACCAAACAGTTCTGGGCCACTATTCACTACCATACTTGTAGTATAAAAACGTCAATGGTGCCCCAGAACTCTTTGGTTTGCATATTCTTCAAAATATCTTCTTTTGAACCAAGAAATTTATACAGGTTTGGAACAACTTTAGGGGGAGGAAATAATTCCAGAATTTTCATTTTTTGGGTAAACTATTCCTTTAAGTATGTGAATTAAATGAATAAAATGCTTAATTAACATTCTGTAATATTATTATTGCGAGCAACATGGCATCCCCGTGTTAACTAAAATATAATTTATTGAAACACTACATGCTTGCATTATGTTTTTGACTTCGCTTTAGTGTCACACTGCTCGAGTCGACGCTTATACACGTGTCTTTACCTGCCACGTCAGAGCAATCCTAATCTTCACAGTTATCATGGCAATCAGCTCACATCATGTTTTCTGTTGGCTGTGCACTAGAACTTGTCTATTTTCCGGCTGCTAATGCCAACTTTCCAGACCCCAACAGATGCAAAAGTAAAAACTCTGCCTATATTACAGCTGAGCATTGGATGCATCACTCAGCACTGAAATAAATCTACTAAACAACGTCACTTTTTCCAAAGTGACACACATATCACATGTGCTCTTATGGTGTGGTGATTTTGCGGAAAATGCATGAGTCCCTCTCTTTTCCCATAAATACACATCACTCCATACATCACTTTCTAATAAAAGAAGCCAACACAAAAAAAGCTAGGACTTAAATGGTCAAGCACTTTGTAAACGTTGTACCAAGCGGAATGTGATTGTAATGTGAAATTGGAGGAGCTCCCAATACAGAACAGAGACGCTTCTAAGTCACACAAGGTTTGGAAAATAGTACCATGTTTATCTGTACACGTTGACATCAAGGCAGCAGTGTGAGAAACCAACAGGTGAGCTCACAGGAGGAAAAAAACTACTCTTTTACTTTAACCACTTCAGTACTTTTCAACATAAAGCCTCTAATAAACTGTAACTTTGTGATTTGTTGAAACGAACTAGTAAATGTAAAAATTTGAAACAAAAGCTGTTTTCTCCACCACGTGCAGACACACAAAGTCCACCATCATTACACCATATCGCTTTATAGGTTTGGAACAACTTGAAGGTGAGTAAATGATGACAGAATTTTCATTTTTGTGTGAACTATCCCTTTAATAATCAAAACATCTATAATAAGCTCCTAAATCGAAGATATAAGTTATTCGTATTTCTTAGTGTCCTAGAGGCCTTCAAAGCTAAATCCCTCTCTTAGGGAACCACGGTGAGCTGACCACAGTGCAGGCGCAAAGAAACTGTGCTGCAGGGAGTCTGTTCTCCCAGAAATGAGAGAGCTAGTGATAAGAGCTAATATTAGCTAACATGTGATCGTGCCACCAAAGTAACATGCTATGCTTAGTGTACTCTCATAGACCGTCTGAGCAGATAAAAATGTCAGTACACTTTGAGCTAATAAGGAAGAGCTGTTATTCACAAGAAGTACATGAGAATGGAACCTTACATATTTTCTGTAAACTGTTTATTAACACCAACTATAGCACAAGGGGGGGGGAAAATCACGATTCACGAATCAAGCAGCTGTTTAAACAAATCACTAATTTGCAATGAATGATGAAAAAATTCTTCTTGAATTAGTTCTTGAACACCAGGCTTAATTATATGAGAGAGGTTTAAATATATATGTAACCCAATACAAGTAATATGCGTATAAAACTCCGTCCTTCGGATTGAATTGCATCACAATGATGTAAACGTAATCCATTCTGGTCTGAGTCACATGCCTGGCTGGTGCTGCTTACGACCTATGCCATGACTCTAGTTTGACATCAACCAGTCTGTTTTTGTAGTAAAGTCACTATGGCACCGTGCAGCCCGCATGCGTTACGAATGCGCAGCAGGCCACCAAAGTAACATAAACAGTGCCTCCATCTGATTATGTTCTTGACGGCATTACTAATGAAGACTGTCAAGCATGTACCTAACATACTGACGCAAAGCAGTGTGAGTCGAGTCATCACATAGTTTCCCACACACATCCAGGAGGTCCTTGGAGACTAAGAAGGAGTGGAGGGACTTCCTCTTTCAGAGCCTGAATTCCGGATCCTATGGTCATTAAACCAACATGACTCAGATGAAACCTTCCTTAGTAACACACATCTGAATGGGAAAGCCTAGAGACTGAAAACAGCTGGGCTGCTTTCTCGCTGGCGAAGATTTCTAGAAACACTCAAACAGGAAGGGTCTTTCTATGGACTCCACGAGAGGTTCTCTGGACTACATTTCACCCATTTCATTTTATAAAAAAACATCCGATATCTTTTCTCTGCATGCCAGAGTGTGCTTGGTTAATGTATAATTTTGGTAGTCTACTTTAGCCAATCTTTTCTATTTAAAGGGATTTTGATCAGCTGATTTGCTAGTATCAGATAGTGTTGTCAAAAGTACCGGTACTTCGGGTCCAAGTCGGTACCTAAAAATAAAAAAGTTGTCGGTACCTAATTTTCACAAGACCCGGTAGTACCGACGTACCGGGTCAACCGGGTACTGATGCTCTGTCTGACAGGTTGTTAGTCGGAAACTTTTTATAGACGCAACAAGACGTGATGAGCGGATAAGCGCGGCTCCGATCCACAAGAGATGCGCACAGAAATACTTCAGATTAAAGTCATATCACGAAGAAAACGAACAGAGTTTTGTGGTGAAACGAGGAAGCATCCGGATTTAAGTTAACAAGTTCAAGCGGTAAGTTTCAAATTATGTTCGCGTTTGCATTATGAATGTTGTAGCATATGTTAAGTTAAAGGTTACGTCAAAATAAACATCCCTGTTTGCGTGTTAATTTGTTAGCGCCAATGCTAATCCAGTCATGTGTCCTTATTAACCATTTAATGCTTTTATAACTGTAATGGAGTAAAATTAATGGGAGGACAGGGTGGGGTTTACAGTACCTAGTATTTTATTTAGGCCTATCTGCAATCTATGTGCTAGAAAACTATCATACTAACTGCATGACTAGCAATGTGTATGTCTTGGATAGATAACTCTATTAGGTTTAAAAAGCCACATTTAAACTAAAGAAAAATATATCTGTTGCATTTATTATTTTAATATACAGTTACCTTAATGCAAGTAATCTTGTGTAAATGCAGTATAAAAACTGAGGTTTGTTTTAATATTGCATATGCATGTTTGTTCAGTCAGTTGCCTTACTGAAGTTTATTCTATTTGTCTTCTACAGCAGCAGACTGAGGAGGATGTTCATCAGCATGAAAGACCCCAGAGAGCACACAACAGTTTCAGCAACAATTAACTTATACTTCATGTATACAAAATGGCATTGCTTTCTATACATTTATATTAACAATGAGCTTTATTAATAAAATTGTGTTTCAATTAGCATGTACTTGTGTTTTGCTTTGGTACCGAAATTGGTACCGAGAACTGTGGAATTTTACTGGTATTGGTACCGACTACTGAAATGTTGGTACCGTGACAACACTAGTATCAGATCATGAAGTCAACACGTGTTGAGCTCAGTGGTGTTCTTGCTAGCACCAGGTAAGCATTAATAAAAATCACAAGGGCACAGGGTGCTCAAGCATATTACTCTTGATTGCATGAATGCAAAGATACAGACAGTCTTTGATACAGGAGGAGGAAATTCTGGTTAAAAAGAAAAACACTTTTTGTTTGACATGAATAAAGGCAGACACAACAGTAGTACTCCTCCGAAAAAGTATATAAAGAAATTAAAAAGGCTTTTCTTCTCTAAGGCCTAGTCCACAGGTACACTGGTATTTTTATAAACAGAGTTTTTACTTTTTCGTTAAAAAAAAAACGCAGTCCACACGAAAACGCAAAAACACGCTATAACACGCTGTCAAAAGCATGCCAAACTATCAGGTGGTGATATAACCCTAACCATAAAGCCGTGTTGGCCAATCAGAAGCGTGGAATCTGACGTCAAATAAAGGTGATAGCGTCATACGCCAAATCTCCGGTTTCACCGTCTAACACTGAAAACGGAGTTTCTAAAAATCTTCAACCTGGTCGGAGTTTTCAAAAAAGTTCGGTTTCAGTGACCGGGTACTGCGTTTGCATGTGGACGAACGGCCAAAACGCATAGAAAAAGCTACGGCTTTGAAAATAGAGGGCATGCATTGACGTCACTTTCCCACGTGAACACGCCGGGACACGCTCCCTTGAGTGGTAAAACTAAGGCAAAATGGCTGCATTCAATAGGAGGAACAAAAAACCGGGACTAAAACTACAAGCAGCTGGAATTCGACGGTGATCCTTACGACTACCTTATGACTTACAAAGGAATCAGGTGTTCTTAGACACTCAAATGTTGCGCGTAATTGCGTTTCCTGATATTGTAACCATTCATTTTGCCCAGTGTTTTACCACTCAAGCAGGCGCGTTCCGGCGTGCTCACGTGGGCATACCCTCTATACCCGTGTTCGTGTGGCCAGGGCCTAAGTCTGTTAATCAGACTGATTCGGCCCAAATATTAATGGTATTGTTAAAAAACAGATTTAAGATCATGAGGTCAGGCTTGTGAGAAGGCTTCTTTTTTTTTTTTAATATATGAATATCAGACTTTCGAATCAAGCACTCTAAGTCTGCCAAAAATCTATGAAGCCATCTATGATGGCAAATATAAAAACGTGAGGTATGAATTTATATAACTAGATGTTGTGCAAATCTAATTTCCTATGAAGTAACCAAATCATCCCATAAACAAATTAACCCCTTTATTCAAAATATTTCCTCGAATTATGTCGAAAATAGCTCTAGCCAAGTTATTATTATGACACAGTGTTACACTTTAATTTGCTGCAATGTGGTTATAATCGCCTTGCTGTCCATAAATTCAATCATATTGGACAGATTTTGGCCTGAGGTGCCTAGCTGGGACGGAGTGACGTTGGAGGAAACTTATGAATGAATGAATGAAATAGCGTGAAATAAAACAACAGATAACAAAAATAGAATAACAAGAGTCGCTGTTAAATGCAATGCATGTTATTTACAGCAAGAATTTGGCATGAATACGATCTGAATGTATTTATTAGCGGACGTCATTACTCCACCACCTGTATAACGTCATCAACTAGATTGCTGAACCAACTTGGTTCAAATGATTGATCTCCGACAGAGTCAATACGGTTTCGGGAAACAGTCGTAACTACATCGTTAATTTCCCCAATGATGCATCGTCGTACTATGGTGGTTAACCAGCGAGTTATGTCGTTGTTCGGGAAACGCGCACCTGGACAGTATTTCGGGGCATTGAACGAGGAACAAATGAAGATTTACTTAAAGGGATAGTTCTCCAAACGCAATCGCCTACATCTCGTGTCATTCAAAACTTTTATATGACTCTTTTGTGGAACAACAAAAGACGATCTTTTGAGAAATGTCTGGTGGTTTTGTGCCTATACTGGAAGTCAACGGGGGCCCGATGTTGTTTGGTTAAAAGCTTTCTTCAAGATATCTTATTTTGTGTTCTGCAGAAGAAAGAAACTCATTCAAATTTGGAATGAAATGAAGATGAATAAGTGATGACAAAATTTTTACTGTTGCTTTTAGTAAATCTTTTTCAAAACGACAAAGGTGAAACTATTAATCATTCAATAAAAGAGTAAAACTAATCCCGACCTTACAGAGTCTATGATGATCATGTCTATAAGGAAAAGAAAGCCTGTTCTTGTTGTATTGCACAATAACAAAATAACGGTTAAAGTTGAAACTTTGGTGACGGCATTCAGAAAATGAAAGAAAGAATCAGAAAGCACTGTTTAAAAAAGACCCCATAGGATTTTTTTATGGTTTCACAGGGCTTATGGTATTTTGGGGTAAAATAACCACGGTATTTTTTAAGTAACTATTCCATCCAAAAGAAAAGGGAGAAGTCAGTATTTCTCTTGTGTGTGATTTGCTTAGTATGGTTTTCTCAGTCTAATATGCAACAGTTTCCGAAAGATATTCTGTCTATAAACTAACGTTAAATTGAGTTTCCACTCAAATGTTTTCATCTAAATAAATGACCTCTCCTTCAGATATGTGTTAATGTTTCGTTAAAGGCTTTTTATTTCATCATTAACGGAGAGTTAAAGTGTCGCAGGCCTCGCTCGGATTCATGAACCCCCTTTTCCGCTTATGGGGTCCCCATTTCTGTGTGTAAGATCCACCTATATCTCTAAACACCCCTACGTCTCTTTCAAGGGCCGAAAACAACATTTCATCATCTACGCGCTTAACGTTACCTGGATAAACTGGATGGTTAATGCTGATTTCCCGACACCACCACCTCCGACGACCACCAGGCGATATTTCTCCTGCACTGAGCCGTCCTTCCAGCCAGCCATCGGGGACACGCTGCTGCTCACTCGCCGCTGTCTAAACACACGCTCGCCGAGCCACTTTACTCTGTGACAGGCCTTCAGAAGGAGAAACGCAGCGAGAAAATGCGAGATGGCGTTTGGTCGAGGTACGAACTCAACGATAATCCCTGCGAGATGAGAAAAGTGCGATCAGGGTCTGTTGGAAATGCATTCAGAGTCCATACGCCCTCGTCTAAATCGCTACCAGGCACTAACTGCGCTGCGAGATGTGTGGAGGTAGGGCTGATCGTCAGTGCAGTGAGTCTGCCGCTAGGGGGAGCTGCTACTGCAGCCGCCGTCTGCTGGTAATATGTTTGAAACTCGTGTGTGAATACATTATTGATCTTCCTCAAGGGTGTAACCAAATATCCAAAATGGGGTTTGTTAAAGTTTATAAATCTGTCATTAAGGAACCTATTTATCGACCACGATTGTAAATAGTGGGAAAGACGTCACCTGAGATTGTTTTCATAGAAAAAAGAACTAAAACAAAATAAACCCCAGTACCATTAGATTGATCACTTCTGCTGTGTTATTCTCATTTGTAAATTGCTTTGGATTGACGTGTCTGTTAAATTAATATACATAAATCCTAACACACAAAGTTGTCATCACATACTGATACAATATGTACTGTATCTCGAACGCACATCAGACAAAGTCACTTTGGATAAAAGCATCTGCCAAATGCATATATGCAAATATAGTTAAAGTAAATATAGTACAGTGGTATTATCCATTGTATTGTTGAAACTGAATATGTTATGTCTACTTTACATCTTTTACTGTGTAATATGTCTTCTGATCTTATTCTTCTCAGTGATCTGTCAAGCACAAACTTATATTGGAAACTTGTGGGAAAACATTTATTTCACTATGGAAATCTAGTAAGAGGGCATCCCACAACATATGACCTGTATGTGTAGTATATAATATATAAGGCCATTTTCACATATTTGCTTGTAAGTGATCACTTCATCAACCACATGCTATAAGAAAACAGCCCCCACTAACTTGTATGTGCAAGGTTTACGGAGCTGTTTAATAATCCTGTAAATGCAGTAACTTACAAACTGTTGGAGACGTTTTGATTTTGCAGAATCTATACATTCCCTTTGACTCATCTTGCCCTAGAGGAATTCCAGGAATTTCAATTAACTTGTATTCCAGAACTCCCTTGGTTTTACCACTGGGAGGAACGTAACAACACCTCCCACCGTTCTGGAGAAAAAAAGATAACAGATTTCAAGCCATGACTGTACATGTTACATAAACATCTGAAAATGATGAATTTATGAACCTTTTGAAAACCCCTTATTCAGTGAAACACAAACGCACCAGTTTTACTGTGAGTAAAATCCCATAATGATGTCTGTTCAGTTTGGTTTAGATCTTTTCTTAAATTGCATAAATGTAGGTTTTAAAGCATGTTAGCCCATTAAAGAATTATTCTATACAACTTAACAGCAATACAATCATATTTCCCATAGATTTTCTAGTATCATTTTTTGGTTATTTTTGTAGATGGTTCCACATAATGAGTGACTATTGGGCAATGATGTGATGAACAGAGTAATGGCTGGAATACACTACTTTTAAAATGTGAACAGATTTTTTTTAAACTAGACATCATACACTTGCAGACTTTTTGAAAGTTTCAGATAGAAACACACTAACTGATCAAATCTGCATGCTGGCACAGACTTTCTGCAACAAGTCCAGACTGAAAATCTGGGCAAAATCTGAGCAAAGTCTTGTAGTCAGTGTATTTTAGCTTTAAGAGAGCTTTAGAGCAGCGGTAATAATCTGCTGTGTCTGCTTGTGCACTAAATCGCTCTTGTGGTTATTACAGAAACTTTATTGTTTATTCTAAACAATAGACTGTAGCTTCCTAAAGACAGGTGGGTCACCGGTTATCTCATTTACAGACTTAAAACAGGGTTTTTAACTTTAATTTCATGTTCTCAGTGGGATCTGAGAAATGACAGGCAAGTAACATGTAAGAGGAAATTTATACAAAATAATTATAAATCAATGGAACAAAACTACTGCTGTGATGACTCATATAAAGAAACATGGTCATTACCATTACATACATGATCATTTGTTCCTGTAATATCACAACAGAAACCATAACCTAAAGCTTTGCTTTTTCATGTTGGGATTCACCACTTTGTCACTAATTCCTATGATCGATAATAGCAGCATTAGTTTAAAATCAGCTAAAGCACACTAGGTACATTAAAACTGAGGTAACTTAAGTTAAGGATTTTCTTAGTATTCACCAGAATTTACATTTTCAACCAAATGTTCATTGTGGGACAGTTCACCTATAAATTCTTTATCTCTATGCTACATAACTGTCTAAAAACTCATTTAGACAACTAAAGTACTAATGCATGATATAAGTGTTGCGAGATGTGCCTCTGAAAATATATTGTCTTGTAAGGCAACTATTCAACAGGTCAACAAAATAATCTGATTTATCAACCTGTGTAGACTAATATATAAAAATAAATTCTAAATGGACTCCTACCAAAATATTCTTTGATGAATGTACCT
The DNA here is from genome assembly GCF_024868665.1 of Triplophysa rosa. NCBI lineage: Eukaryota > Metazoa > Chordata > Actinopteri > Cypriniformes > Nemacheilidae > Triplophysa > Triplophysa rosa. The sequence continues at coordinate 15,137,712 of NC_079890.1, read as the reverse complement.
GTACTTAAAGGGATACTTCACCCAAAAATGAAAATTCTGTCATCATTTACTCACCTTCGAGTTGTTCCAAGTCTGCATAAATTTCTTTGTTCTGATGAACACAGAGAAAGATATTTGGAAGAATGCTTATAACCAGACAGATTTTGCCCCCCATTGACTCCTATAGTAGGAAAAATTGCTTTATCATTTTTTTCTTCTTCTGTTGAACACAAAAGAAGACATTTTGAAAAACAGGAAACAGTTCTGGGGCCCTTTTGACTACCATTGTATTTTTTCCTACTATGGTAGTCAATGGGGGGCAAAATCTGTCTGGTTATAAGCATTCTTCCAAATATCTTTCTCTGTGTTCATCAGAACAAAGACATTTAAACAGATTTGGAACAACTCGAAGTTGAGTACATGATGACAGAATTTTCATTTTTGGGTGAAGTATCCCTTTTTAATGGGTTAGGTTCAGGTTTGGTAATTACAATGTACTTTAAGCACTCTTTAAAAAAAATCTACATTTGTGGCAATAATGTTTTGTAAATTGGATTGTATTAAGTCAGATATGAACCCATCCTGAAGTGCATAACAAAAATGTTCACTTAGTTAATTACAAAGTTTAAGGAATTGGATTAGATGTTGATGTGGTGTTCCAAAGAGGTCAGTGATGTGTTTTTTATAAAGTGTGAGGATTTGAGCATGGATAAATCGGTGTGTAAATATCCTGTCAAATATGCTATTAATGTTAATGTTCTACAAAATGGCCTTCTCTCTCCCTGATGCTTCAAAACAAATAAGCAAATGTGGCTTATCATTCTACAAATAAAATATCCCTGATTCCATTAACCCAGGGTTAAAAAGTGTTTGTGAATTACCATCCGATATAAAAGCAGTGGCATAATCAAATGGCTAGTCAATGCTTTACTGATGTGATGAACTTGTTCAAGTATACAAGCTAATGCTCATTATGAGAAGAAAGGGACCTGACAAGGACCTCAAAACTAAATTGAGACCCATCAGGCACCAGCTTTGTTTGTGTTACAAATCATTATAAATGATCTTGAGCACTTAGGCTCGAATGATGGGCTGTGTTTAAAAGGAAATAACACCAATTCATTTAAATGAACAGCATGAGAGTGACACAGAGACGGTTTTGTGTTCATATTTGACTTTATGAAAATCTGGAAAACCCCCTAAATGTGTTTACTTGGCATGATATACCTATATGTATTTGCATTACCTATTATCTTAGCATGTTTTATTTAGTTAATGTTTATAAAAAGCAAGAAAAAATAAAACAGCAACTTGTGTTTGGGGGAACTCATAAAACTCCATTACTGTAAATTTTACATGTTATAAAAACCCTAATGGTATTAAATGCTGGAATACAGTACATTCTCACATCAGCTCTTTTTGCACCCATCTCATCCACTCTACATGAAACTGGAAGCTGATTAAACCTAATATTTACACTTAGAATATCTTCCACAGCACTTTGACAATAACTGGTGTCCAGGTACAAGACATTATTACACCCTATTACATAGAGCATATGTACTGGAGAATTGATGCACCTACTATTCAGATATATCATCTATAAATATAAAATAAGTTCGTATTTGTCAACATTAGTAAATGCATTAACGCACACTAACAACAAGCAATGTAGTTTTTCAGCATTTACTCATCTGTGCTAATGTCAGTAAACTGTTTATGTTAGTTCATGGTGCATTGACTAATGTTATGTCTGATTTAAAAAATGTATTTGTTAAATGCTAAAATTAACATAAACTAAGATAAAAAATGCTGTTGAAGTTATGTTCATTGTTAACGTTAGCTAACGCACCAGTCGAACCCGATTGTGAAGTATTAACAAAAATGCGAATGTTCTAGTTTTTTGCACTTTTTAAACAATACAAAAATCAGTAAAGATTTCTGCAGGCCTGGTTATAAGGGACCACAAATCTTATGAGTATGAAGTCATCTGAGAGGCAGGAGACCATAACAAAATTCTCAAGATTCCAAAAGATTTTCTACAAGAGAACACATCCTTTGTTGTATCAACTGTGGTTTGAGGGCAGTGCATGTTCCAACTTTTACAAATCACCCTAATTATAAAAATGCTATGGTGGTGCTATTCATAAAATAAGACAGTAACAATATAAAGGTCTCGGTAAATGGTGTGCAGTGTTTATTGAAACAAATTACAGATTAACAGGGCCAATCCATTTTAGACCAGTTAAAAAGAATCTTGTTGGTAGAAAATGTCAATTAATCCCCTTCGGACATATTTTGCGGGATTGAAGATCCTAGATCTTGGCGTCAGAGCACAGCAGTCTGGAGAGACAGAAACAAGCAATAAAGACGACGAGACAGGAGCAACCATACAGCTTTTTAGTTGAATCTTGCCCTTTTCCACAATAGCCTCAGTCTTTGGACTTTAAGATGCTGTCTTCTTCTGGGAGAGGTTGATCTTGTCGCCCAGACTCAAAGCCATTCCCTATTGACAGAAAATGACATTTTATACATTATTCAGTAATCAGATACTTTCATTAATAGGAAACTCTAGCACTGACATTTGTAAAAAAATATATATATATTCTTGACTTTGTCACTGAGCATTCAAAAGCAAGAACATCACTTAATTAAATCATAGGGGAGGCTCAGTAAATCCACTGAAAATGAAGTTTGATTTTTTGTCACTCACAAAACAGATCAATAATATCACTGATCTCTAGAAAAAAGTTCATTTACAAATTCAGTATTGCGTTTCACCACAGTCATTCAACACCCTCATTAAAACATTACTATACAGCAAAATCGCCAGTGTTACAGTATAAAAGGTCAAATTAACACTCACAGTGTATATATAATCCACACTATCGAAGTGTAAAAAACAAAATATCTGTTGAAGTCAGTTGATCCTGCATTGTCTGTTGATCCTACATTCAATGTTTACTGTAAACATCCTAAAGCTTTATTATTGTAATACAAGTGACAAAAATCCAGTGTTTTTGTACTGCATGGGTCATCTGAGGCATTACCTGGCTCTTGGCACGGATGCGAATGTGACCGTTGACTGGGGCATCGGGACCCATGTGGATGGGCTTCTCAATGCTGACGTTTGCAAGGGCATCTTCCCCAAATATAGAGCGGGCGTACAGGTTTGCCGCCATAAAGCCACAGATGCCAGAAAGAGCCTAATGCAGAAAATAAATTCATGCTAGCTGCTCTATGCAACAAAACATAAACATACTGATTCCCTTCGAGTAATGTACCTTCTCTGGGGTCAAGCACTTCATATTGGTGGACTTAAGGATGTGTTGAAGATACTCATTCAGTTCTGTGATGTTGGTGTTGACGGTAACCTGTGTGGACACAAAACACACAAATTCCAGACATTGCGAATGACAGAGCACCGATTAACGAAACTGTTATTTCCAAAGAATTTCCCAGTCCCCAGACTTGCCTTGTTCTCCCACTCGAACTCAGCCCACATCTGTCGGAACTCCGCGTCTGTGCAGGAGGCAGGCTGGATGTAGTCCATGATATCTATGTGAATGTCGCTCAGCACGACACAGTTTCTGTCACTGGCTGCTCCAGACACATCATACACTGCAAAAAATTGTATCCGATTTAAAAATAAAATCACACTTCTGCATTTGTGCAAACAAATATGCAGGTTCAAATCATTTTGCAAACCTATGTTTCCAAATATGATCCCGTTCTCTGTGGAGGCCACTTTTACATTGGCTTTGATGTTAGCAAAGTCATGAGGAGCCAATGTGAGAGGAGATGGTTTCTCAACCAGTTTAAGATCACCTGGGGGTAAAAGACCGTGTTCAGTATAACAAGAACCGAAAACAGACAAAAACCGATGAAAGTACATTTGTACCAAGTGTTGCCAGCTCCAATGTGCAGTTCTGTAGAGTGTCGCTAGTCTGATTAACAACCAGGACATCTAGGACGATGTCGTATTGATTGACATGGACGTACGCTTCTGCATAGACTGGATCCGAGAAACCAGTCAACTGCGTCACCTGGAAGAAAACAGCAAATCTGAGTCTATAAGCTCAAATGGTGCAGCAAGACCCATGTATCTCAATGATAAAATATATTATAACACAAGACTTTGGAATACTCTGATTGGACAATTGTGCCATCGGACGGTCTGGCATTGCTCAACCACCATACATCCAGGGATTAAGTGATATCAGACTCATCCAGGGTATTTTACTGGTGTTACTTAAATGTTTCACTTAATGAAATAAGAGCTAATATTTAGTCTCCAGTCAATATTTTGTGTTCAAGTACACATGGCAAGCAGCCGTGAAATAAGAACATAATGTGCAGTCAGACGGTCACTGATTAAAAAACATTGTCAGGGTGACACACAGTAATGGAAAAGTAGAGATTCACTACTTGAAATAGCCGGGACCCTACAATTCTAAACCATAGATGCAGAAAATCCCACTATAGTGTTTGGATGATGTTACATGAATGAAAAAATGCAAATACTCTTGTCTTTTGGGGTTGGGGTGGTTGGAGTTCCAGTTCAAAATGAACTCCCTGGACTCCCCCCGAGACCCCCTCCATTTCCAGTGTTGGGCAAGCTACTTGGAAAATGTAGTGAGCTAAACTAAAAGTTACTTTACATTAAATTAAGCTTCACTACACTAGAGCTACCACCCTGGGAAAAGCTAAGCTTTTGTTGACGCTACCGCACTACTTGATCAGAAAAAGAGCTTCGCTACTGAAAAGCTATTTGATTCAGAAAACAGCGACGCTACCACCACGCTACTGAGAAATGTAGTTAAACTAGTAGCGTCATTACTTGTAGCGACGCTACTGTCCATTTCCTAGGTGATACTGATGAATTTTGTGACATTTTTGTCATAGAAATAATCACCTTTAAATCAAATTCACCATTAAAAACACCATCTGAATGCTGGAAATATTAAATTGTGAAAGGCTGGGAATGCGCAAAACGTTCTGTTTGATATGAAATTTTATTCAGTGAACCACAGCGCCATCTGGTGGTGACAAATTATGCACTAGAAATAACCTTTCAGATTATGTTAGCCTTGAGCAATATAATCACAAAAATATGGCAGATTAAAACAATTCTATAGACCTTGTTAAGTTTGGAGGCCAGTGGGTCTGCGGCCTCTTTTCTCTGAGTGTTGCCCATAGCGGCCAATAGACTGAGTTGGAACTGGTCCTCTTTGGATGTCATCTCATTCTTAGCTGTGAGCTGCATGAAGGAAATGGGGTCATCTGCCTGAACCGTCACATTACGCTTCTCAGACTCTTTCTGTGAAAAACAAGAAATAAAAAGTTGATTGATAGTAATTGAGACACGCATCATCTCTTGAGTTCAGCCACTACCTGCAATGAACAAGGGGAAAATAGAAAAAGAGTGGTTCACCTTCTGAGAGAGTTTCTCTTCCTCCAGCCTGACAGCAAGCATATGGGAAAGGGATCTCCGGCACTCCTTGTTGAAGATATCATTCATGAGGGGTGAGCATTCGGACAGGACTTTGAGGCACAGAGAGAGGCGGTCCACATCATCATCGGTGATGGGTTTCTTGGGTAGAGAGGTCTTGCCCAGATGGAGGATGGTGGCCATGATCAACATGGCTTCTGCAACAAAAGCCTAAAAGCAACAAAATAACATTCGTTGTACCTCATTTGGAAGTTGAATCAGATAAACATTTCAGTCATTGCTCACGGAATAATCCTTTTTAAAAACAACATACATTTTGTCTTTTCTTGTCTTCGACGAGGGCGACATAGCGTAGGGCCACTTTGGTGAGGGTGGTGGCCAATGAGGCAGCAACATAGAAGTCGCCATCCATCAGAAAACCCCTTAGTGGAGGCCTAAAAGAACACACAAATGATATTTTAGAGATGTAATACAGTATAAAGGACACGCTTTGTAATGTGTCAGTAAAGGGGAATAATCACCTGTCCTCTTCTTTCTTTGATGGTCTGGAGGTGCTGAGAGCACTTTGAGTGACGTAAGTGCCCATCTCTGTCACCAGTTTAGGAGCTGGAGCGGCAGTTACCTCCTCCTCTGGTTTCACCTCGCCAGCCTCCTTCTTCAACTCGTTCTCCACGATAGGGATCTGAATAAGAAACAAAACACAATTTAAACCCATCTGACGTTTAAGAGGACCTAAACATTTAGTAGTCTCGCGGAGACCTTTCATACTGAAGGTCGGGTAACAGCTTTCATTGGCCAAGGCCCGCCCAAGAGGCCATATGATTGACAGATAAGGAAGCCAATCACGTTTTTCTTTGTGCCACGTCATGTTTAGAGGCGTGAAAATTTCCCCACAGTAGCAGACCGGTGTACATTCACAAACGTGTCAAAAGGTAACAGCAACAACATTGTTTATGAGTTTATGCCATGACCCTTGAATACTTTTTGGAATTTCGCGTTTAGTCGATCGTGATGAATTCTTATTGCAACCGATGTACACACAACAGCTTACTTCTTCAATCAGGTAGCTTCCTGTTATTTCCAGGCGGACCGTTAAAGAACGCAACACGCACGTCTCCTGGAAATCCTGTAGAATTTAACCAATCGGATGACGACTTTGAACACGCTGAAGTGTTTCCAAGAAATTGTGCCTTATGCATCAGACGTTCAGCCATTGGTCCGTTGGTCACGTCTGAGGCTGAGACTAAACATTTAGTGACATCAGCAGTGGATGCTTCCAAGAATCAGTCATGTAATTTAGAAGCACTTGACTGCACTCAACCATATTTTTTCAGTCATGCATCTGTATTGGTATTGGTTAAGGCTTCTGTAGTCCTTGTTGTAGAACTGGTTCATTTTTTGCTTGAGTCTAGTTCAAACGAGTGTTCACTAGCAATATTCAATCATTTAATTTAATATTCAATATTTATAATGATCAAACAATTCATATTAAGATAATAATGAAATAACTTTAAAATATTTAACAACAAAGTTTCTTCCCATGGATCTTCTGCACACTTGCGTAACCTCATTACGCAAACAGGAAAATGTTTCAGTCTATTTCTCTTTTTATTTGCCAGACACTGAAACCCAGACGAAGAATTAACATCCGTTACAATGGGTTTTAAAAATGATTTATTCCAAATTCTGTGACATTCTGCACCATACAGTAAATTCTGCTTTTCTGCCTGGATTCTGTGTTTTTCGCATTGCAAAGCCTAATGGACACATTTTATATTTTGAAAAAATATTGATCACATTTGTTGACATGTACTTAAGACAGCTGACTGTTTACACATATACCAGACATGCTGCATATTGCGTTTAATACCTGTCTGTAAATGAGGCTTGCACCCAAGACATTTACCCTCTATTACTCTAATGTATTTGTTGATGTGACTACACACCTCTCCCAAGGATCTGCGCACTTCTGTCATCACACTCTGGATGTCTTCTTTAGTGCTGCAGTATTCACCCAAAATCCACAAAGCTCCTCTATAAATCCTGCAACGCAAAATGGCCTTGTTTAAAATCACTCCAAAAAGTTAACATAACTCTAAACAAGACGTATTGTACCAGATCGAAGTACTATAAAGAGCTCAAGCATAAAACACCAATTAATTTTTAATACAGCAGATCTAATATGTAATTGGATTTATTGAACCGCTACATATCTTACTTGACCGTCTTGATAGTGTGGAAGACCTCTAGCATCTTCTCAATGATGAGAGGTCTAAGGTTGTCGAACCTTTGAATAGCCTCCCGCACAAACTCCAGCACATCAGCTGCGGCCGCCTCATTTGTGTCACTCAGGAACTCCATCAGCTGTGGTCACATACAAACCACAAATATGTCCATTTAAGAATAAAGATGACAAATTACAAGATAACTAACTTTGATGATACAACATAACCCTGAATGCAATTTAAGTCACTTTGAATAAAATCCCATGATATCAAATTGATAAATGTAAAATCTAAGAGAGCTGGGTGCATTAAAGTGATACTTCATCCAAAAATGAAAATTCTGTCATCATTTACTCACCTTCGAGTTGTTCCAAATCTGTATAAATGTCTTTGTTCTAATGAACACAGAGAAATCTATTTGGAAGAATGCTTATAACCAGACAGATTTTGCCCCCCATTGACTCCCAGGAACATTTACTTTATCATTTTTTTGTTCTGTTGAACCCAAAAGAAGACATTTTGAATAATGTAGGACAGCAAACAGTTCTGGGGCATTTTTGACTACCATTGTCATTTGGGGTGAAGTATCCCTTTAATGTAACTGGTTATTACAGATTACATTATGGTTACAAAATAAAGTTGTCCCTGGTCAAAACAGCATTGATGAACATAAAAAAAGATACTTTATATTTTTACATTCTACTGGCATCAACTCTTTATGACTGAGGTTTTCCTGTTTCCTGTACTATGCATCAAATTGTCTTGTACAGTATAGACTTTAAATGCAAACACACAAACACTTATAATGCTAAATGTATTTGACCATGTTTTTAAAATATCACATTTAAAAGCTAAACAAAGTAATAGAATGTTTAACTGTTAGTGTGTAAACGTACCACAGGGATGACGCTGGCTGCCATGTCAGGGAAGCGCACGCTACACGAGTGCAGTGTACGAACTAGCAGCTGCCTGTACTTGTCTGTGTCCTCATGCTCGCTTACATTGTTGGTTTTGATAACTTCTTTCTTCAGCACTATAACCAGCTGAAAACAAAACAATCCAAAAGTAAAATCAGGTGGACTTCAATAATCATCGCTCAGTGCATAAATGTGTATGTTACAAAAACGACAGCAGTTCAAAGGCTAATTGTGGCACACACCTCCTCTACATTGCGGGACGACACCAAATCCAGGGCCAACTGCAGGGTCTTCTTGCGGACCTCAAGATCAGGGGTGGTCAAAACCCTCAGAATATCCATCACCAGGTCCTAAGAGCAGACAACAGAAGCATGAGACTCACTGAAGAGGTTTGTTTGTGAAGTTAATAGTTCGCAATGAGGTGAAGAACTGCGTACCTGCAGCACTCGTTCATGTGTTGGGTGTTCCTTCAGCTCGATGAGTCGGTCGAGAACGATGAGCTTGACGTTGTTATCACTCTCTTTAATGATCAGATCAATGTAGCACTGAGCAGCAGCCTGACAGGCAGATCAAATGTTTTTAGATATAGCCCCAAGTGGTAATAGTTAATGGAAAAAAGCCTGTTGTCAGATGCTCTACCTTGATGGCTGTGGGAGCGCTGGATAGAGTGACCAGTGTGCCAGCTGCTTCATATTTAACTGCAGGACTAGAGGACTGCAGCAGGTTATAGATGCAACGGATGAAGCGAGCTCTCTCTGAGGGGTTGGCATGACAGACCTGAGCAACGCGTGGATATAAATATAATCCGATTATGATTGCTGTGTTTAATACCACTAGATAAAAGGCAAACCTTAAATATATAATTGTAAGGTATAGATGTGTCACCTTATAAATCAGTTCCACAATGACAAGCTGTAGAATATCTCCAAAAGTATGCACTTGATCAATACAAGTGCTAAGGTAGTCCAGAGCTCTATCCTGCAAAATGCATTGAATATTCAGTTTAGAGATTCATCCTTACTCTTCCATGAGTTTTGAATCTATAGTCCGATTGCGTACCTGATCTGCATGAATCAGCATCATAAAAGCGTTTCTCTTGCAACTGGCATCTTTCTCATTCACAAGAAAATCATGGATCAGCTCTGGGGCATCTGGGATCAAATGCTCAAAGTTTCTAAAGAATGAAAAAACATATTTCTTGTTAGATGTTCTCACTTGTAGCTTAGGCTTGTACAAACAAAAAACAAAACGCCAACAAACCTGTAGATAGTGTAGATGGCCAGAACTGCATTGCGACGCACGTAGCTGTGACGATGCTCCAGGCAGGCACGGATCGCGGGCATGAGGGGCTCCAGCAGCTCAGACTCCTTCAGCTTGCACAGGAAGCGCAGAGTGGAGCCACGGATGAACTCGTTGGGATGCTGGAGATCCTAAAGATGAATCGTACAGATGGCATATTTAGGCTTCCTAACAATAATATATAGAACAGACTCGCAAAGAGTTTCATGCCTACCTTTCTATAGGCATCACAGACCAAGATCATCTCCTGAAGAAGTTTGCCATCAGGAGTAGTTTTGGGAACAATCTCCCAAAAAACTAGTAGCAGTTTTTTAATCGTGTGATCCTGAAGGGGCAGGACAAACCGGATGATGGTCATTAACAGCCCTGGAAGTTTCTCACCATTCAGGATCATGATGATAACTTTCTTCAAAGCCTCGGTCTTGGCTTTGATCTCCCCCTTTTCTGTTTTCACAAAAAGAGAAGCAGAGGTGCATTTTACAGATAAACGCATGCCTTCAATTTTGAGAAGTCTATTCACTACACACATTTCCACACTGTAGCATTACCTAAATCAGCTTTCAAGCTGACTTCTGATGGTGGTTCAGAGTCATTGGTGACATTGATGAGGGTGTAACACACATTCTCTGCGGCTGTCATGATGTCAGCTTCTTCCTTCACGAGACTTTACTCAGAGAGAATGTCTATGAGGTTTCCTGAAACACAGATTAAATCAGTAAGTTGATTACAACAGATGGAAACCAGACATTGGCTATTAATGTAACGTTACCCAATGACAGTGGTAATATGATGATGCCAACACTAAAAAGTAAAGTGGCATGAATATTGCACGATTGTGTGCAGATATTGTACCCACGAATCGTGCCATGTTATATCATTATGCAAATTTAACCGACAACACAGTTTATGTTTGTTTCTGCTTGCGTGGTAAGTCGTTATCACTGCTGCTAACGTTACAGTATTAGCTAGCAGGCTCATCGTCTGCGATGAAAACTAACACAGACGATCGGTGATTTAGTGTTCGAGGCGGCTCAAAATAACAACACAAAGCTTTTGCATTTTTGTACTTTACTGTTAATGTGGTGCTGTGTTACCTTTATAACAGGTCTCAGGTATTTCTCTTCTTCTGTATGCTCATCCGTGTCTATCGAAATCCTGATCCTTCCGAGTGACGTGGAACCCAGACCGACTTGGCCACATCAATACTACCGCGCGCCTGAAGGGACAAAATACACGACGCGTTTCGCGAACTTGAAAAAATATATTAGGTAAATATACTCTAAAATGAAACCTTCTCCTCATTAGGTTATCAATTGGCATAGCAATAAATATTAATGCATTGTGAATTTTAATATAGAAAATGTATACATTTTAAACGCAAAAAACAATAAAGTGATTTTGAAAAAGGTTTAGAATAGTCTAGGTTTGTCCCTCATGGTGTTATGTTATTAGATTTGTAAAGTTAGTTTCAATACATTTAACACCCATGGTGCTAAGTGCACTTACTAATTCCCCTATTAAAAATACATAAATTATAATAGTACTTTTTTAAATTATAAATCTGTTTAAAAGAAAAACTTCAGTAATATTAGTAGCTGACTGTAAATTCTACAAACGTTCATGGTTTATGATTCAAATAAAATACACAAAATAAAAAAATGGATAAAAGCATTTGCAAAATGCATAAATGTTACTGTAAAGAATATGTACACCTCTGTAGCTTTTAGAGGTACAACATGACTGCCATATTCATGTAAAACAAACATTTACTAAATGCACAAATAGGATGTTCCATGGAAAAAGTCTTGGAATGTGCTTGAAAATACCAGTGTGAACACAATCATTATTGTCTACACTTGGGCATGGAACCATGAAAAAGCACTTAGCAGGGTTTGCAATACAGGTCTAATTCAATGAATTATAGCCAAAAACCAGCGTCTACAAATGTGAAAATAATGAAAATGTTTAACATCATTTCTGGCCATAATTGTTTTTGCTCATTAAAATGGAACAAATAGGTCCTATTTTAACACGCTCATATTTGGCCCTTTCATTTATTATGGGCCCAAGCCTGACAGTTTCCCCATCATATCAATTAATAATTAGATCTTTGTCAAAAATCCAGCATATCAACAAAGGTTTTTGCTTTTTTGTATCTTTGTCTTAAAATGCCCTAAACGTGTATGGTAAATTTGGATGAGTTCTCTTATATATTTGTCTATATTAGTGACCTCTTGTGGTGCTTGAGCATTTGACCAAAGGGGCCTCTGAGCTTCATGAAAGCCAGACTTAATGCTTAAATAATCGATACTATTTACGTTACTGCCTAGTGACCTACCAGTACAATGCTGTGTTAGAATTCTCTGTATAATCGTACCCCCAAAACAATAAATGTGACATAATGTTTAAACGAGATACCACATTCAATTTCTATATATTTCTATGTTTCTAATAAAATGTCTTATTAAGATGTCATTTTTACATATTCATACCTTTCTAGCATTGTTTTAAATGTCTACAAATAAGTTAGTTTACCAAAAGCGTTTGCAACGTATACAATTCAGGAGGCAAAGCGCGCACGAGTCATTGTTACAAATTGTCGCACCTAGACGGCGACATAGAGCTCGAGCCTGCTAAAAAACAACAACATCTCACCCTCTTTCCCTCCTGGCCAAAATGCCTGAGCACGTTTGAGTACGTTGAGTGACCATGCAGCGCGTTCGCCGTCATGTAGTGAATCGTTGACCCGCCGAGGATTTATTTCGGAGGAATGAAAGTTTAAAAAGCGTTAAAGGAGGACAACATGGCTGTGCGGGAGGAAGGAGAGGTTTTGCACAGTAAAATCAGACAGCACGATGGTGTTGTCGGCAATGCAAACAGCGCGGAGGGCTTCAGGAACGGCTATGTGAAGAGCTGCGTCACTCCGTTAAAACAAGACCCTCCGAGGAGCTTTTTATTTAACGTCTGTAGGTTTTGCGACGGGGATATCCTCAACTCCAAACTGTTCCGCGGCTCGGCTCCGTATGTGGGAGCGCTGGCGGTTTTGGCGCTCTCCTTTTTAATTTCCAAGAGCTTTCAAAGTGAACGCGGCGTTTCGGAGCTAACGTTACGGACTTTTCTGTTTGATTTCTCCCAGTCCATCAGCCCTTTATTTAGCATAGGCTGCGCTTATTTCTTCCTGACCCTTTATCTGAGGAGGAAAAAGAGGGAAAGCAGCAGCTGTTGGCTTTTGTCCTTACCAGCATCATGCTATTTGGGGGATTGGATGGTTTTGCGCTTTTTGCAGTGGGGAGAAGAGCAGCATCAGATGCAGATGATGGGCAGGTTGCTGTTTGTGTTGGGCTGCGTGGGTCTGCTCACTCTTATCCCCTCTCTCAAACTCAAACACAGCGTCCTGATTCTGGTGTTCGCCAGCCTGGTGTGGCTGCTGTCCCTCACCAGCCTCGGCTGCCTGTCTCCGTCTCTCAGGCCGGTGCTGGCGTGTATGGCGGGGGTCTCCGGGTCTTTCCTGGCGCTCTGTTTTGACCGCTATTACCCACCGAGGGAGACGGCCAACAGGATTCCCAACGCGGAGGAGAAAGTTCCCGTGATCAGACCGAGGAGAAGGTCCAGCTGCGTTTCTTTAGGAGAAACGCCAAGCAGCTATTATGGCAGTTGTAATAAGATGCCCCGCAGACCTTCACTGCCGTGTATATCCAGAGAACAGGTAGGGACTGTTCACCAGCACATACATTGATTCTCATTCATCATCACACGCATCGCATTCTGAGGTAAAATCCTTATACTGATACTCCATCACAATAGTGGTGAAACTCGTGATACGGTCCACCGCACAACTGCAATACTAATATAATAATATTACACTCCTACATTAATATTACAGTCCTGAAATAAAACATGCAGTTTGAGTCTACTCAAACGTACACCTCAGCAAAAGCATAAATTCCTGCAGTTTTTATCATGATGTGGCAATGCATGCGTATTGTATGTACTGTAATGTATTGTTTGTTGTTTGGCCCGGTCTCAATGTAGGTCAGTAACCTGTCGCCTCCAATACGTGTTTATATATTATATATATATATATATATATATATATAAAATAGGGATGTGTTATTGTCTTGTTTCTTTATTTTGAACATTTCATTTTGATCTCCACCGCGTTCCGTCGAACAAGAAGTATTTAGGCCTAGTTGTGTAAAGTTCAGGTTGTCTTCGTGTTAAGTAACATACGCTTCGAAGTTACACAGACATTTAATTGAAATTTCTGTTTACAGAAGCATACGAGCTCTCGTTATCGTATGAAACAAGTTTCCAATGATGTGAAGGAAAACATTAGACGCTATTGGTGGATTTTTGACCGATGAAAACACTTCTAAAGTTGGCCAATAGTTGTCCCAGTGTATTCGCCCTACATAACGTTAACGTTTAACGTTTTTAAAAGTTTGCCATTGTTTGACTTGTTATGCAAAGTGAAACTTGTGTCAAATAAAAAAAACGTTTTCGAAACATTTAGCCACATGCAATTATGATTTGTAAACACTTTACATATGATGAAAAGCAGAGACATTTAATACCTAAACAAATAGAATATGGTGCTTGCAGCTGTTTGCCATTTTTAAAAGACAAGCCTTTATTGCTCTAAAAAGTCAGACCTGTTTTGCTGTGTAAACAGGCTGTCACTTTTTTCTGGGGGTTTTTAGCAACCACCCTGTCTTATTTCTACATAAGGCGATATTCAAGTGAATTTAAAAAAGAGAAATCAAGTACATTCAAAATACACTACTAAAGATAAGTTCAATTCCTCTCTGGTTGCTTGCACATGAGTCCATTCACTTTGTGCTTCAAGTGGGTTTGAGACTGAATGAGTGCATTGTTCCAGTCATGCTCATGAATTGAGGTTTTAATGTGACCAGTTTCAGACTTTTAAATTAAGCACCTGATCCCAATGAGCAGCAGTATTAGTACTTCAATTCAGATATTCTATGATGTCTGTTTTCAGTGTTACATCATAACTATAAAAATTATGATTGATTTTTGAAAGAGTGATGATGATTAATATATCTAACGTCTTTATGATGCTGTAATGGACTGAAGTGCTAGAGTTGTTAGAATATAATTTTTATGTTTTGCTATCTTATACATTTTTTGTAGAAATGTACATTGGGTGTAGTAAATGAATTCTGCTCAGAGAAATTATGCCGTCATCTGCTGGAATTATGATTTTTGTATTGTGACGTGTGCCACTGTTTGTCACGTTTTGTTTATATGTATTGTTTATTTTCTTTTATTTGACTACCTCCTTGTACACACCTTGAAAGTGTGTGAGATTATCATCAGTCATCATCAGTATCGTATCAGTTCTGAAACAACGTCACAGGCAGTCTGAAGTAAACCGAGGTTACTTAATGGAACGGCAGCAATTCAGTGCTGTGCAAAAAGACTGACTTTTTTAATGTAAACAATCTCTTTGTGCTTTTATTTTTACAGCAACGGTGTGAAGTGTGTTTTTTATTTTGTCATGTTCCGGTCAATGCTTTGTGTCTCACGTGTGGCCTCATGACTTTTCTACTTGCACAGAGTGAGAAACGGCTCCAGTCCTCTCTTTAAGCCACCTGTGACTCATTGCATTTTCAGCCCAATGTTCGTCACAGCCTGAGCTGTGTTTAGAACCCATGGCAGGATTATAGCGCTTTTAAGATGGAACGCTGTATGCGGTAGACAGACTGTTTGAAATGTTTATGTGTCTTGGATCTTTAAATCGGTTGATAATCAAAACAAAGCCCATTCACTTTTAACATGGTGCGTGGAGTGGTGATAATATTCTGGAGACGCTGGTGGACTGGCTAAGCAGCAAAAAATGTAATCTATAAGGAGCATGGCAATGACATTAATATCACAGACTTCCACGAAGTTTATTTAAAATACAGGTTTGGCCCATTATATGTGATAAGACCCTTCTGGAGTTAAGTTAGCTCTTCAGTTATTAACAACACATTTGCATACATCTTTAAATAAAGACTATGCTTCCTAACACTACGCCTTTGTAGACAAATATATCAAGTCAGGTGGTGGCTGTTTTTTTTTAGAAGTCACCGGTTAGTAAAATCGGTTTTGTCAGTGTAGTTATTGTGCCCGGAAAACTCTTGAAAAGGAGTCATTTAAAGGATGATTTTCCATTCAGCAAGTACTGGTTTATCTGGATGTACTGAACCTTTAAGAAGGCTCAGCTGAATTGTGAATGATGTATATGCCAACCATACAAACAAACACAACCAACATTGGCAGACAAGCCAAGAATGATAAAGGGCATTATTATTAGTTGTCAAAGGATTGTTTTGCTAAGGTGGTGATGACGACTGTCGTCTTGTTTTATTTGTCATTTAAGTGTATGTGGATTTTTAAATGCACTGTTACTCATGATGAATGTCCTTGTGTTTCTAGCTATTAGTTTTGGTAGTTGTCAAAAACGTAATACAAGGTAAATCCTAGACATCAAGCACCAGCACGAAGAACACTGCATGTGTTATATAACAGTGAGCTGGCTGTTGGATATATTGTTTAATGTCTTTGATCTTTCTCATCTATCATTGTTCAGTTGAAACAGTGGATACACTGAGAGAGATTTTTTTAGGTTGTGACCTTTTGTTTTCAGTCCATTGTCTAACATCTTTACCTACGCTAAAAAGGGCAAAAGGACACTGTGAACGTAGGGCTGAGCAGTTAAAAAGCTATAGCGTTTCATTTTTTAAAAGTTACTATATCAGTGTGTGTCCGTAGATTTAATGTCAGTGAAGTTGAGGGAGTTTTGAATGTGGACAGATGAACATGATTAAATGCTGTGTTCTTCTAGTTCGTTATATGTGTATTATGTGGTGAATGTATGTTGCATTTATAGGCTAAGAGGCATCAGTGGTGTGGTGGTCTACATGTCGTCTCTTACGTCAAACAGAAAACTAAAAAAGGGAAAAAGGGGTGTGTATAGGTGTGGAACAGTAATGGTATCGCATAGCATGTAG
Organism: Triplophysa rosa; assembly: GCF_024868665.1. Classification (NCBI taxonomy): domain Eukaryota; kingdom Metazoa; phylum Chordata; class Actinopteri; order Cypriniformes; family Nemacheilidae; genus Triplophysa; species Triplophysa rosa. The sequence goes on along the minus strand of NC_079890.1, from coordinate 15,120,824 downwards.
CCTACTTTGATTTATGCTCTATACTTCTAAAAATATCTATACTCTTGAGTAAGCTGTCTTTAACAAACCTAACCTAACAAATTGGTACTATGTTGTTTACCAGAGTAATGGTCACTCAACAAGCTAACCTTCAACACCTTTGACTGTTCATCGCTTGGATTTTGACTCTGTGATTCATAAAAGGTCCAAACCAAGATTCTATGATCGGAGAAATGGTCAACAGCACAACATAAACTCAATTTCATTGTCTTGGAAAATGAACCGCTTGATTTTCACAGCATGTATATTTAGATGTTCTCTCGATTTCCCTGCTCTAGCCGGATATCATTCTTATCTAGCTGATGAAGGCAGCGTTATTTTAATACATTTATTAAATAACTAGTGCAGTTTTGGGCATTTTGTGATATTGTGTATATATACAGTAGAATAGGCGAGGGGGGAAAATGGGAGCAGATGAAAAATTGGCTCTGTTTTGAGGATTCCGTGGAGATTTGGTAGGCCAGGCTCTGACTTCTTTATTTCGAACTTATTTACTTATTTAGAGTGGTTTAATAGTTACATTTATCCACTTATGTTCCCTCTCATTTTTGATTATGCCGAGCAAAATCTAATTCTACAGGACCGACCCTTCAGTCTCGTGAGCGAATATACACAATAATTATTCGAATGAATGTAGTGTACAAAACATCTTTAAAATGTCGGAAGTTTGTGGTCACACGCACACAACATAGAGGAATCGTCAGTAATATTTTGTGCGTACATTTGTAAACAGCACTGCCCTTTGAAAGTAGTTGTTTTGTAGCATTATAACATTTCATTAATATGAACAATTCTTTCTTTTATTTCTTATAATAAAATAACAAAGGACGATGATTAAGGAACTATTTTGAAGCCATTTTGAGGAAATCCAGTTTTCCCCATTAGAACAGTAAGATTGAATG